>NC_136590.1:47201804-47206804 GCF_910589615.1 Taurulus bubalis
CTTTATTATTATTGTTTATCGAGAGCATATGCACTTTATTATTATTTATCTAGAGCATAAGCACTTTATTATTATTGTTTATCTAGAGCATAAGCACTTTATTATTGTATATCTAGAGCATGAGCACTTTATTATTATTTATCTAGAGCATAAGCACTTTATTATTATTGTTTATCTAGTGCATATGCACTTTATTATTATTGTTTATCTAGAGCATATGCACTTTATTATTATTTATCTAGAGCATAAGCACTTTATTATTATTGTTTATCTAGAGCATAAGCACTTTATTATTATTGTTTATCTAGAGCATAAGCACTTTATTATTGTTTATCTAGAGCATAAGCACTTTATTTGATATTGTTTATCTAGAGCATAAGCACTTTATTATTGTTTATCTAGAGTATAAGCACTTTATTATTATTGTTTATCTAGAGCATAAGCACTTTATTATTGTTTATTTAGAGCATAAGCACTTTATTATTATTGTTTATCTAGAGCATAAGCACTTTATTATTATTGTTTATCTAGAGCATAAGCACTTTATTATTGTTTATCTAGAGTATAAGCACTTTATTATTATTGTTTATCTAGAGCATAAGCACTTTATTATTGTTTATCTAGAGCATAAGCACTTTATTATTATTGTTTATCTAGAGCATAAGCACTTTATTATTGTTTATCTAGAGTATAAGCACTTTATTATTATTGTTTATCTAGAGCATAAGCACTTTATTATTGTTTATCTAGAGCATAAGCACTTTATTATTATTGTTTATCTAGAGCATAAGCACTTTATTATTGTATATCTAGAGCATAAGCACTTTATTATTGTTTATCTAGAGCATAAGCACTTTATTATTATTGTTTATCTAGAGCATAAGCACTTTATTATTATTGTTTATCTAGAGCATATGCACTTTATTATTATTTATCTAGAGCATGAGCACTTTATTATTATTGTTTATCTAGAGCATAAGCACTTTATTATTATTGTATATCTAGAGCATAAGCACTTTATTATTATTTATCTAGAGCATAAGCACTTTATTATTGTTTCTAGAGCATGAACACTTTATTGTTATTTATCTAGAGCATGAACACTTTATTATTATTTATCTAGAGCATAAACACTTTATTATTATTGTTTATCTAGAGCATAAGCACTTTATTATTATTGTTTATCTAGAGCATATGCACTTTATTATTATTGTTTATCTAGAGCATATGCACTTTATTATTATTTATCTAGAGCATAAGCACTTTATTATTATTGTTTATCTAGAGCATAAGCACTTTATTATTATTGTTTATCTAGAGCATAAGCACTTTATTATTGTTTATCTAGAGCATAAGCACTTTATTATTATTGTTTATCTAGAGCATAAGCACTTTATTATTGTTTATCTAGAGTATAAGCACTTTATTATTATTGTTTATCTAGAGCATAAGCACTTTATTATTGTTTATTTAGAGCATAAGCACTTTATTATTATTGTTTATCTAGAGCATAAGCACTTTATTATTATTGTTTATCTAGAGCATAAGCACTTTATTATTGTTTATCTAGAGTATAAGCACTTTATTATTATTGTTTATCTAGAGCATAAGCACTTTATTATTGTTTATCTAGAGCATAAGCACTTTATTATTATTGTTTATCTAGAGCATAAGCACTTTATTATTGTTTATCTAGAGTATAAGCACTTTATTATTATTGTTTATCTAGAGCATAAGCACTTTATTATTGTTTATCTAGAGCATAAGCACTTTATTATTATTGTTTATCTAGAGCATAAGCACTTTATTATTGTATATCTAGAGCATAAGCACTTTATTATTGTTTATCTAGAGCATAAGCACTTTATTATTATTGTTTATCTAGAGCATAAGCACTTTATTATTATTGTTTATCTAGAGCATATGCACTTTATTATTATTTATCTAGAGCATGAGCACTTTATTATTATTGTTTATCTAGAGCATAAGCACTTTATTATTATTGTATATCTAGAGCATAAGCACTTTATTATTATTTATCTAGAGCATAAGCACTTTATTATTGTTTCTAGAGCATGAACACTTTATTGTTATTTATCTAGAGCATGAACACTTTATTATTATTTATCTAGAGCATAAACACTTTATTATTATTTATCTAGAGCATAAGCACTTTATTATTATTGTTTATCTAGAGCATATGCACTTTATTATTATTATTTATCTAGAGCATAAGCACTTTATTATTGTTTCTAGAGCATGAACACTTTATTATTATTTATCTAGAGCATGAACACTTTATTATTATTTATCTAGAGCATAAACACTTTATTGTTATTTGTACTTCAAGTGAGACCGCAGTACTTCTACTGTGAGCGTGACGTCATCACCTCCGATGGGCGGGCTCAGCAGGTAGGGGATCGCGTGCAGGAAGTAGACCACGCCCAGCGCCGACGACAGGGAGCGCGCGCCCACCACGCGCGCCGTCACCACGGGGATCAGCGCCACGTACGCGCCGTCGAAGTACCCGTAGACCACGGCGAAGGGCACGAGCAGCGTGAACGAGCGCAGCAGCGGCAGCAGCAGGCAGGCCACGCCCTCCATGACCACGGCGATGACGTAGGAGGTCAGCAGGTAGGGCTTCAGGCACCTGAGCACACGAGACTGTTGTACTTTGATATACTCAAATACACTCTATTATACTCTGTTGTACTTTGATGTACTCAAATACACTCTATTATACTCTGTTGTACTTTGATGTACTCAAATACACTCTATTATACTCTGTTGTACTTTGATGTACTCAAATACACTCTATTATACTCTGTTGTACTTTGATGTACTCAAATACACTGTAGTATGCTCTGCTGTACTTAAATGTACTCAAATACACTGTAGTATACTCTGTTGTACTTTAATGTACTCAAATACACTCTATTATACTCTGTTGTACTTTAATGTACTCAAATACACTCTATTATACTCTGTTGTAATTTAATGTACTCAAATACACTGTAGTATACTCTGTTGTACTTTGATGTACTCAAATACACTCTATTATACTCTGTTGTACTTTAATGTACTCAAATACACTCTATTATACTCTGTTGTACTTTGATGTACTCAAATACACTCTATTATACTCTGTTGTACTTTGATGTACTCAAATACACTCTATTATACTCTGTTGTACTTTGATGTACTTAAATATACTGTAGTATGCTCTTTTGTACTTAGATATACTTTATTATACTCTGTTGTACTTTAATATACTTTATGTACTGTGTGTCTCTTGTGTGCTGTAATCCTGTAATTTCCCCACTGTGTGACTAATAAAGGATTATCTTACCTTATTGTACCATATTATACTTTATTATACTCTATTGTACTTTAATATACTTTATTGGTCCAGGCCAGGTCAGGTCCGGGTCAGGTCAGGTCCAAGTCTGGCTCAGGTCAGGTCCAGGTCCGGGTCCAGGTCAGATCCGGGTCCAGGTCAGGTCCAGGTCAGATCCAGGTCAGGTCAGGTCCAAGTCTGGCTCAGGTCAGGTCCAGGTCCGGGTCCAGGTCAGATCCGGGTCCAGGTCAGGTCCAGGTCCAGGTCAGGGTCAGGTTTGGGTCTGGGTCAGGTCCAGGTCCAGGTCCAGGTCTGGCTCCGGTACCTGCAGTCCGTCAGCCAGCCGAAGGAGATGTTTCCCAGGATGTCCAGGACCCCCAGGACGGACATGAGAAGCGCCGCCCTCTGGTGCCGGACGCCGGCGCTGAGTGCGTACGGGACCAGGTACACGAAGGGCAGGCTGCAGCCGCAGGCCAGCAGCAGGAAGGACGCGGCCAGAACCAGGAAGCCCGGCAGCAGCAGGAAGCGGAACTCCTGACCCGACAGGAAGCCCCGCCTCCCCTGAGCCGGGGGGGCGGGGCCCACGGCCAGCTCAGCGTCCTGGGAGGCGAGACCTGGAACGCGATAGGCGGAGACACCTGTCAATCAATCACTACTCTATTGTACTTTATTATGCTCTATCGTACTTTAATATACTCTATTGTACTTTAATATACTTTATTAATATACTCTATTGTACTTTAATATACTATACTATGCTTCCTGGTTCCAGCGCGGGTCCTCACCTGGTTTCTCCTCCCATTCCGACTCCGCCTCCTCTTCCTCCGACTCCGCCTCCTCCTCGCAGTCCCGCTGTTCGATTGGCCGGAGCAGCGCCCCGCACACGCACAGGTTGGCCACCAGGCCGCTGAGCACGAGCAGCGCGCCCCTCCAGGAGTACGCCTCGATGAGCAGCTGCACCGCCGGGGCCAGCACCAACGTCCCGATGCCGCTGCCCGACACCGCCACCCCGTACGCCAGGGCCCGGCGGCGCCGGAAGTACACGCCCACCAGGGCCATGGACGGGGTGTAGCACAGGGCGAAGCCCAGACCTGGGGGTGAGGGGCAGTTAGTGAGGGGGGCAGTTGTGGGGATATGGTGCTTGGGGGGGCGTGGGGACTTGTTAGGACGTGGGGACTTGTTAGGACATGGGGGCCACGTGAGGACATTGGGGATTTGTTAGGACATTTGCGACTTTTTAGGACATGGGGAACTTGTTAGGACATGTGGGACTTGTGGGGACATGGGGGACTTGTTAGGACATGTGGGAATTATGGGGACTTGTTAGGACATGGGGGACTTATGGGGACTTGTTAGGACATGGGGGACTTGTGGGCACTTGTTTGGACATGGAGGCCTCGTGAGGACATTTGGGATACGTGAGGACATTTGGGACTTTTTAGGACATGGGGGACTTGTTAGGACGTGTTTGGACATGGAGGACTTGTTAGGACATGGGGTACTTGTTAAGACATGGGGGACTTGTTAGGACATGGGGTACTTGTTAAGACATGGGGGACTTGTTAGGACATGTGGGACTTGTTAGGACGTGTTTGGACATGGGGTACTTGTTAAGACATGGGGGACTTGTTAGGACATGGGGGACTTGTTAGGACATGGGGTA
>NC_136590.1:47209304-47239304 GCF_910589615.1 Taurulus bubalis
ACACACATACACACACACACATACACACACATACACACACACACATGCACACACACATATATACGTGTGTGTGTGTTGACAGAAGAATGTGTCAACGGGTGTGAAACAGTGTAGCTATATTTACATACGAGCTGTGATGAGATCAGCTGAAGTTCTAACAGTCTGTTGTTCTGATGCTTTTATTGTGAAACTCTTTGATGCTCTGGATGTTTATCTTCTTCATCTGTAGTTCAGAGGATCTTTGTCTCTGAACTACAGACTACAAGTTGTGCTTTTAATTATAGAGGAATGTTCTCAAACTGTTTTTTACTTCACACAGTGTGTGTGTGTGTGTGTGTGTTACCTCGTCACTGCTCGTGTGCAGACCGTCACCATGAAGCAGCTTCCTACGACCACCCAGCCCCAGCCTCCATCCAGAGGCTTCGCGCCGCGCCGCCGCTTCACATCAGCCATGATGCGGTCCTGGTTCTGGTCCTAGTCCTAGTCCTGGTTCTAGTCCTGGTTCTAGTCCTGGTCCTGGTCCTAGTCCTGGTTCTAGTCCTAGTCCTGGTCCTGGTCCTCGTCCTAGTCCTGGTCCTAGTCCTGGTTCTGGTCCTAGTCCTGGTTCTAGTCCTGGTTCTAGTCCTGGTTCTAGTCCTGGTCCTGGTCCTAGTCCTGGTTCTAGTCCTAGTCCTGGTCCTCGTCCTAGTCCTGGTTCTAGTCCTGGTCCTGGTCCTAGTCCTGGTTCTAGTCCTGGTCCTGGTCCTAGTCCTGGTCCTAGTCCTAGTCCTGGTCCTCGTCCTAGTCCTGGTCCTAGTCCTGGTTCTGGTCCTAGTCCTGGTCCTAGTCCTGGTTCTAGTCCAAGTCCTGGTCCTGGTTCTAGTCCTAGTCCTGGTTCTGGTCCTAGTCCTAGTCCTGGTTCTAGTCCTAGTCCTGGTTCTAGTCCTGGTTCTAGTCCTGGTTCTGGTCCTAATCCTGGTTCTAGTCCTGGTTCTAGTCCTGGTTCTGGTCCTAGTCCTGGTTCTGGTCCTAGTCCTGGTCCTAGTCCTGGTCCCGGCCCTGTGTCCAGGTGTCCAGGTGTGGACTCACTTCTCCTCCTCCCAGAAGAGGAGACCGGCCGGGTGGAGCTTAGTGTCCGTGAAGAGGATCAGAGAACAAACGTCCTCTTCTCTCTCGTGTCTCTGAGACTCCGGTTGAAGCTCGTCAGGTCAATGAGTCACCAGCTGACCTCCAACCATTAACTCTGGAGGTGATGGCGGGTTAAACAAGCGCTCCCAGATGCTTTCCACCCAGAAACACTTTGATATCCTCAAACCAAACGCTTCCTCCTCCTGATTATTAACAACACATGCGGCCAAAGGCAGGGAGCGCTTCATACGCTGCACTCGACACCTCCCACGGGGAGGGCTCGGCTGGGAGGGGTGTCGGGTTACAGAAAAGAAGCGCGCCGAGAGAGATGATCAAACAGATCCTCATCCCACGGGTTATTTATGTCCTCAGAGGCCAGGACCAGGAGGAGACAGGGTCAGGACCAGGAGACAGGAGACAGGGTCAGGACCGGGAGGAGACAGGGTCAGGACCGGGAGGAGACAGGGTCAGGACCAGGAGACAGGGTCAGGACCGGGAGGAGACAGGGTCAGGACCAGGAGACAGGGTCAGGACCGGGAGGAGACAGGGTCAGGACCGGGAGGAGACAGGAGACAGGAGACAGGGTCAGGACCAGGAGACAGGAGACAGGGTCAGGACCAGGAGACAGGAGACAGGGTCAGGACCGGGAGGAGACAGGGTCAGGACCAGGAGACAGGGTCAGGACCGGGAGACAGGAGACAGGGTCAGGACCAGGAGACAGGGTCAGGACCAGGAGACAGGAGACAGGGTCAGGACCAGGAGACAGGGTCAGGACCAGGAGACAGGGTCAGGACCGGGAGACAGGAGACAGGGTCAGGACCAGGAGACAGGGTCAGGACCGAGAGACAGGAGACAGGGTCAGGACCAGGAGACAGGAGACAGGGTCAGGAGACAGAAGACAGGAGACAGGAGACAGGGTCAGGAGACAGGAGACAGGGTCAGGACCAGGAGGAGACAGGGTCAGGACCGGGAGACAGGAGACAGGGTCAGGACCGGGAGACAGGAGACAGGGTCAGGACCGGGAGACAGGAGACAGGGTCAGGACCAGGAGACAGGGTCAGGACCAGGAGACAGGAGACAGGGTCAGGACCAGGTGACAGGGTCAGGAGACAGGAGACAGGGTCAGGACCAGGAGACAGGAGACAGGAGACAGGAGACAGAAGACAGGAGACAGGAGACAGGAGACAGGGTCAGGAGACAGGAGACAGGGTCAGGACCAGGAGGAGACAGGGTCAGGACCGGGAGACAGGAGACAGGGTCAGGACCGGGAGACAGGAGACAGGGTCAGGACCGGGAGACAGGAGACAGGGTCAGGACCGGGAGACAGGAGACAGGGTCAGGACCGGGAGACAGGAGACAGGGTCAGGACCGGGAGACAGGAGACAGGGTCAGGACCGGGAGACAGGAGACAGGGTCAGGACCAGGAGACAGGGTCAGGACCAGGAGACAGGAGACAGGGTCAGGACCAGGAGACAGGGTCAGGAGACAGGAGACAGGGTCAGGACCAGGAGACAGGAGACAGGAGACAGGAGACAGGGTCAGGAGACAGGAGACAGGGTCAGGACCAGGAGACAGGAGACAGGGTCAGGACCAGGAGACAGGGTCAGGAGACAGGGTCAGGAGACAGGAGACAGGACCAGGAGACAGGAGACAGGGTCAGGACCAGGAGACAGAAGACAGGGTCAGGAGACAGAAGACAGGAGACAGGAGACAGGGTCAGGAGACAGGAGACAGGAGACAGGGTCAGGACCAGGAGACAGGAGACAGGGTCAGGACCAGGAGACAGGAGACAGGGTCCGGACCAGGAGACAGGGTCAGGAGACAGGGTCAGGAGACAAGAGACAGGACCAGGAGACAGGAGACAGGGTCAGGACCAGGAGACAGAAGACAGGGTCAGGAGACAGAAGACAGGAGACAGGAGACAGGGTCAGGACCAGGAGACAGGAGACAGGGTCAGGACCAGGAGACAGGAGACAGGGTCAGGAGACAGAAGACAGGAGACAGGGTCAGGACCAGGAGACAGAAGACAGGAGACAGAGTCAGGAGACAGGAGACAGGACCAGGAGACAGGAGACAGGGTCAGGACCAGGAGACAGGAGACAGGACCAGGAGACAGGAGACAGGGTCAGGAGACAGGAGACAGGGTCAGGACCAGGAGACAGGAGACAGGACCAGGAGACAGGGTCAGAAGACAGGAGACAGGAGACAGGGTCAGGACCAGGAGACAGGAGACAGGACCAGAAGACAGGAGACAGGGTCAGGAGACAGGAGACAGGGTCAGGACCAGGAGACAGGAGACAGGGTCAGGAGACAGGAGACAGGGTCAGGAGACAGGAGACAGGACCAGGAGACAGGGTCAGGAGACAGGAGACAGGACCAGGAGACAGGGTCAGGAGACAGGAGACAGGACCAGGAGACAGGGTCCGGACCAGGAGACAGGGTCAGGAGACAGGAGACAGGGTCAGGAGACAGGAGACAGGAGACAGGAGACAGGAGACAGGGTCAGGAGACAGAGTCAGGAGACAGGGTCAGGAGACAGGAGACAGGGTCAGGACCAGGAGACAGGAGACAGGGTCAGGACCAGGAGACAGGAGACAGGGTCAGGAGACAGAAGACAGGAGACAGGGTCAGGACCAGGAGACAGAAGACAGGAGACAGGGTCAGGAGACAGGAGACAGGACCAGGAGACAGGAGACAGGGTCAGGACCAGGAGACAGGAGACAGGACCAGGAGACAGGAGACAGGGTCAGGAGACAGGAGACAGGGTCAGGACCAGGAGACAGGAGACAGGACCAGGAGACAGGGTCAGAAGACAGGAGACAGGAGACAGGGTCAGGACCAGGAGACAGGAGACAGGACCAGAAGACAGGAGACAGGGTCAGGAGACAGGAGACAGGGTCAGGACCAGGAGACAGGAGACAGGGTCAGGAGACAGGACCAGGAGACAGGGTCAGGAGACAGGAGACAGGAGACAGGACCAGGAGACAGGGTCAGGAGACAGGAGACAGGACCAGGAGACAGGGTCCGGACCAGGAGACAGGGTCAGGAGACAGGAGACAGGGTCAGGAGACAGGAGACAGGAGACAGGAGACAGGGTCAGGAGACAGAGTCAGGAGACAGGGTCAGGAGACAGGAGACAGGGTCAGGAGACAGGAGACAGGGTCAGGAGACAGGAGACAGGAGACAGGGTCAGGAGACAGGAGACAGGAGACAGGGTCAGGAGACAGGGTCAGGACCAGGAGACAGGATACAGGAGACAGGGTCAGGAGACAGGAGACAGGGACAGGAGACAGGGTCAGGAGACAGGAGACAGGGTCAGGAGACAGGAGACAGGAGACAGGGTCAGGAGACAGGGTCAGGACCAGGAGACAGGATACAGGAGACAGGGTCAGGAGACAGGAGACAGGGTCAGGAGACAGGAGACAGGAGACAGGGTCAGGAGACAGGAGACAGGGTCAGGAGACAGGAGACAGGGTCAGGACCAGGAGACAGGACCAGGAGACAGGAGACAGGAGACAGGGTCAGGACCAGGAGACAGGAGACAGGAGACAGGGTCAGGACCAGGAGACAGGAGACAGGGTCAGGAGACAGGGTCAGGAGACAGAAGACAGGAGACAGGAGACAGGGTCAGGAGACAGGAGACAGGGTCAGGACCAGGAGGAGACAGGGTCAGGACCAGGAGGAGACAGGGTCAGGACCGGGAGACAGGAGACAGGGTCAGGACCGGGAGACAGGAGACAGGGTCAGGACCGGGAGACAGGAGACAGGGTCAGGACCAGGAGACAGGGTCAGGACCAGGAGACAGGGTCAGGACCGGGAGACAGGGTCAGGACCAGGAGACAGGAGACAGGGTCAGGACCAGGAGACAGGGTCAGGAGACAGGAGACAGGGTCAGGACCAGGAGACAGGAGACAGGAGACAGGAGACAGGGTCAGGAGACAGGAGACAGGAGACAGGGTCAGGACCAGGAGACAGGAGACAGGAGACAGGGTCAGGACCAGGAGACAGGAGACAGGGTCAGGAGACAGGGTCAGGAGACAGGAGACAGGACCAGGAGACAGGAGACAGGGTCAGGACCAGGAGACAGGAGACAGGGTCAGGAGACAGAAGACAGAAGACAGGGTCAGGAGACAGAAGACAGGAGACAGGGTCAGGAGACAGGAGACAGGAGACAGGGTCAGGACCAGGAGACAGGAGACAGGAGACAGGGTCAGGACCAGGAGACAGGAGACAGGGTCCGGACCAGGAGACAGGGTCAGGAGACAGGGTCAGGAGACAAGAGACAGGACCAGGAGACAAGAGACAGGGTCAGGACCAGGAGACAGAAAACAGGGTCAGGAGACAGAAGACAGGAGACAGGAGACAGGGTCAGGACCAGGAGACAGGAGACAGGGTCAGGACCAGGAGACAGGAGACAGGGTCAGGAGACAGAAGACAGGAGACAGGGTCAGGACCAGGAGACAGAAGACAGGAGACAGGGTCAGGAGACAGGAGACAGGACCAGGAGACAGGAGACAGGGTCAGGACCAGGAGACAGGAGACAGGACCAGGAGACAGGAGACAGGGTCAGGAGACAGGAGACAGGGTCAGGACCAGGAGACAGGACCAGGAGACAGGGTCAGAAGACAGGAGACAGGAGACAGGAGACAGGGTCAGGACCAGGAGACAGGAGACAGGACCAGGAGACAGGAGACAGGGTCAGGAGACAGGAGACAGGGTCAGGACCAGGAGACAGGAGACAGGAGACAGGGTCAGGAGACAGGAGACAGGGTCAGGAGACAGGAGACAGGACCAGGAGACAGGAGACAGGGTCAGGACCAGGAGACAGGAGACAGGACCAGGAGACAGGAGACAGGGTCAGGAGACAGGAGACAGGGTCAGGACCAGGAGACAGGAGACAGGACCAGGAGACAGGGTCAGAAGACAGGAGACAGGAGACAGGAGACAGGGTCAGGACCAGGAGACAGGAGACAGGACCAGGAGACAGGAGACAGGGTCAGGACCAGGAGACAGGAGACAGGGTCAGGAGACAGGAGACAGGGTCAGGAGACAGGAGACAGGACCAGGAGACAGGGTCAGGAGACAGGACCAGGAGACAGGGTCAGGAGACAGGAGACAGGACCAGGAGACAGGGTCCGGACCAGGAGACAGGGTCAGGAGACAGGAGACAGGGTCAGGAGACAGGAGACAGGAGACAGGGTCAGGAGACAGGGTCAGGAGACAGGAGACAGGGTCAGGAGACAGGAGACAGGAGACAGGGTCAGGAGACAGGAGACAGGAGACAGGGTCAGGAGACAGGGTCAGGACCAGGAGACAGGATACAGGAGACAGGGTCAGGAGACAGGAGACAGGGACAGGAGACAGGAGACAGGGTCAGGAGACAGGAGACAGGGTCAGGAGACAGGAGACAGGGTCAGGACCAGGAGACAGGAGACAGGAGACAGGGTCAGGACCAGGACCAGGAGACAGGAGACAGGAGACAGGGTCAGGACCAGGAGACAGGATACAGGAGACAGGGTCAGGAGACAGGAGACAGGAGACAGGGACAGGAGACAGGGTCAGGAGACAGGGTCAGGAGACAGGGTCAGGACCAGGAGACAGGAGACAGGAGACAGGGTCAGGACCAGGAGGAGACAGGGTCAGGACCGGGAGACAGGAGACAGGGTCAGGACCGGGAGACAGGAGACAGGGTCAGGACCGGGAGACAGGAGACAGGGTCAGGACCGGGAGACAGGAGACAGGGTCAGGACCAGGAGACAGGAGACAGGAGACAGGGTCAGGACCAGGAGACAGGAGACAGGAGACAGGGTCAGGAGACAGGAGACAGGGTCAGGAGACAGGAGACAGGAGACAGGGTCAGGAGACAGGAGACAGGGTCAGGACCAGGAGACAGGACCAGGAGACAGGAGACAGGAGACAGGGTCAGGAGACAGGAGACAGGGTCAGGACCAGGAGACAGGAGACAGGGTCAGGACCAGGAGACAGGAGACAGGGTCAGGAGACAGGAGACAGGGTCAGGAGACAGGAGACAGGGTCAGGACCAGGAGACAGGACCAGGAGACAGGAGACAGGAGACAGGGTCAGGAGACAGGAGACAGGGTCAGGACCAGGAGGAGACAGGGTCAGGACCGGGAGACAGGAGACAGGGTCAGGACCGGGAGACAGGAGACAGGGTCAGGACCAGGAGACAGGGTCAGGACCAGGAGACAGGGTCAGGACCAGGAGACAGGAGACAGGAGACAGGGTCAGGACCAGGAGACAGGGTCAAGAGACAGGAGACAGGAGACAGGGTCAGGACCAGGAGACAGGAGACAGGAGACAGGGTCAGGAGACAGGAGACAGGAGACAGGGTCAGGACCAGGAGACAGGGTCAGGAGACAGGGTCAGGAGACAGGAGACAGGAGACAGGGTCAGGAGACAGGAGACAGGGTCAGGAGACAGGAGACAGGAGACAGGGTCAGGAGACAGGAGACAGGAGACAGGGTCAGGAGACAGGAGACAGGAGACAGGGTCAGGAGACAGGGTCAGGAGACAGGAGACAGGAGACAGGGTCAGGAGACAGGAGACAGGAGACTCAGGGTAGAATGAGTTCATGTTCCAAAGAGAGCTCTACATCCAGAGGTATTTGGTCAAATCTGCCCAATTGGCCATTAAAAAATCCAAGATGGCGACTATTTTTCAAGATGGTTTTGAAACCTTTTGAACGTCAAAGTTACAGGAAACGTTTTGACGACTTTATTCATCTTTAAATGTCCACATATGACTTTAATGACATTGAGCTGTTGTCATGGGAACAAACCAGAATTCCACTTCCTGTTTCCACGTTTCAAACATTAGTGAAACGAAGATTAAAACAAACAGTTGTTGTTGTTTTGACCGGTTTATTACATCATCAACAGGAAATACAGAACCGACTGTTCACACATAATTACATAATCATAATTATTACTGAAGAGAATAAGACAAAATATTAACTTCATATTCTATATTTTCCAGTTTTATGTGAATATATTATAATAATAATCATTATTATTGATCGTAATCAAGATTGGGAGAAATCGTTTGAAGAGGTTTCACATTATTTTATAAACTAAAAGATCGTTCATCAGGATAAAACTCAGTTTGGTTCATAAACATCAGAACAAAAATAATAATAATAATAATAAAGTACACTTCATGAAAAAGATGCAGGAGAAACATTCGGTTCATTTACAGTAAAACAATTAAAAATCAGTTGTTTCCTAATAGTTTTATATTCGAGTCCCTGGAAGGAATATTAATAAATAATCTATTATGTTTATGAATTACATAATAAATATTAATATATTATATTTTATTCTTCACTGTTCAAGTCCAATTCATTTGTCGTTCATATTTAATATAGCATGAACTCCTCTGAACAGACATGTTGAAAATGACTAAACAAGCTTTAATAAAGTAAATTAATAAACATAATTCATGTTTTTTTGGCTTTTCTTTCAAGGAAATTCATATTTTCCCTGAAATGATTCCAAAAAGTAAAAACTTATTTTAGTTCTCAGGTCCATCAAATACAAGTTTATACTTTTTAATTTGATCAAAGTCATTTGATTTAAACTGATCAATAAATATGAATTATTTTACTCTGATCAATATTTATTCATTATTTCATCGATAATAAACCCCAAATCTTCCGGTTCTTTCCAGAAAACTTCCAGTGAAAATATCAGGAAATAAGAGCTGTGGGAGGATTTTCACAATAAAAGATCAGGCAAGGAGAAGACAATGTAATGAGCTGAGGCTCATGGGTAATGTAGTTGTCAGACACGACAGAGGAAAGAACGATGTCGTCTTTATTCTTTAGTTCATTTCTGGTTTATTTAAAAAAAAATGCTGAACGTTGAACAAAATAAAAACAAACGGAATCAAACCCACGAGAGGTGTGTGTGTGTGTGTGTGTGTGTGTGTGTGTGTGTGTGTGTGTGTGTGTGTGTGTGTGTGTGTGTGTGTGTGTCTCTCTAATCCAGAGCAGCGTGCAGTAGAGCTCCGTGTCCTCCGGCCATCTTTGATTTCTTCATCTTAACGATCGCCTTCTGAAGGTCAAACTGATGGATGGGACGAATGACCTCTGAGGGACTGAGAGAGAGAGAGAGAGATTTTGTTGGAGTTAATTTATTGATTCAAAGAGAATACATTCTATGAAAAAAGACGACAGACAGAGTTACAGACAGAGAGAGTTACAGACAGACAGAGTTACAGACAGAGTTACAGAGACAGACAGAGTTACAGACAGAGAGAGTTACAGACAGACAGAGTTACAGACAGAGATACAGAGACAGACAGAGTTACAGACAGAGAGAGTTACAGACAGACAGAGTTACAGACAGACAGAGTTACAGAGACAGACAGAGTTACAGACAGAGTTACAGAGAGAGTTACAGACAGAGAGACAGACAGACAGAGAGAGAGAGAGACAGACAGAGAGACAGACAGAGTTACAGACAGAGAGAGTTACAGACAGACAGAGACAGACAGAGTTACAGAGACAGACAGAGTTACAGACAGAGTTACAGAGAGAGTTACAGACAGAGAGACAGACAGAGAGAGAGAGACAGACAGAGAGACAGACAGAGTTACAGACAGGTACCTGTCGCTCTGCGTGTGGATGAAGTCCCGGACACAGAGCAGCGCTGCGTCTCGACACGTCTCTCTGAGGTCACTTCCTGAGAAACCTTCCGTCTCCTTGGCGACGTCCACGAGGTCGACGGACCGGTCCACCTGCAGAGAGACAGACAGGTGATCGGGCTGGGGGCGGAGCTTAAGGGTGCATTCTGGGTATTTCTGGGTCGGAGGTGAACTCACGCTCTCGTTCTCCAGGATGAGTTTGAGGATCTGCTCTCGCTGACTCGTGCTCTGCAGGAGAACACACACGCTCTTATTCTGAAATTACTGACTCCCACACACACGCTCTTATTCTGAAATTACTGACTCCCACACACATGCGCTCTTATTCTGAAATTACTGACTCACACACACTCTTGTTCTGAAATTAATCTGATGGGAAGAGCTACCCAGTGGGAGGAGCTACCCGGTGGGAGGCGCTACCCGGTGGGAGGAGCTACCCAGTGGGAGGAGCTGCCCAGTGGGAGGAGCTGCCCAGTGGGAGGCGCTACCCGGTGGGAGGCGCTACCCGGTGGGAGGAGCTGCCCGGTGGGAGGAGCTGCCCAGTGGGAGGAGCTACCCAGGGGGAGGGGTTATCTGGTGGGAGGGGCTGGCCCTCGGTTACTTACAGGCTGGTTGATGTGGAACCGGGTGGGCATCCTCCTCAGAATAGCAGAGTCCAGGTCTTGAGGACGGTTGGTTGCGCCCATGATGATCACCTGACAAGTATGATGTCATTAATAATGATGTCATCAATAACACCTCACTGTTATTGTTTCTTCATGTCTAATCACTGATCTCAGGTCAGAACGTCAACAATAGAACTAGTAGCAGGACTTCCTGCTCCATGGGGTCCCAGTGGGGCGGGGGGGGGGGGGTCCCAGTGGTGGTCCCAGTAGGGAGGGGGTCCCAGGGGGGGGGGGGGGGGGGTCCCAGTAGGGAGGGGGTCCCAGTAGGTACCTGGCAGTTGTGGTCCGTGTCCAGGCCGTCCCACAGACTCATGAACTGGGCCTTCATCATGGCCGTGGCCTCGTGGTCCGAGCTGGACCGGCTCCTCAGGAACGAGTCTGTTTCACACGTGAGTCCATGTTAAGGAACAGAGTGACACCGGGGGTTAGCGTAGCTTAGCATAAAGCCTGGAAACGGAGGGAACAACATGCAGCATGCAGATTGACAGACGTTGACCCCGCCCTCCTTTGACTGACAGGAACACGTCACCTATCTCGTCCACGAAGATGATGGACGGCTGCAGCTTCACGGCCAATGAGAAGACGGCGGCCGCCAGCTTCTGGGACTCTCCGTACCACTTGTCCGTCAGCGTGCTGGGCTGCAGATTGATGAAGCGGAACCCCGCCTCCTTGGCCGTCGCCTTGGCGATGAGCGTTTTCCCGCAGCCCGGGGGCCCGTACAGCAACACGCCTGTTACCATGACGACACGTGAAGGAAACACGGCAGTTCATCAATCAGTAGCGTCTGGGTCAGTTGTTCACCAGTAGCGTCTGGGTCAGTTGTTCGCCAGTAGCGTCTGGGTCAGTTGTTCACCAGTAGCGTCTGGGTCAGTAGCGTCTGGGTCAGTTGTTCACCAGTAGCGTCTGGGTCAGTAGCGTCTGGGTCAGTTGTTCACCAGTAGCGTCTGGGTCAGTTGTTCACCAGTAGCGTCTGGGTCAGTAGCGTCTGGGTCAGTTGTTCACCAGTAGCGTCTGGGTCAGTTGTTCACCAGTAGCGTCTGGGTCAGTAGCGTCTGGGTCAGTTGTTCACCAGTAGCGTCTGGGTCAGTTGTTCACCAGTAGCGTCTGGGTCAGTAGCGTCTGGGTCAGTTGTTCACCAGTAGCGTCTGGGTCAGTTGTTCACCAGTAGCGTCTGGGTCAGTAGCGTCTGGGTCAGTAGCGTCTGGGTCAGTTGTTCACCAGTAGCGTCTGGGTCAGTTGTTCACCAGTAGCGTCTGGGTCAGTAGCGTCTGGGTCAGTTGTTCACCAGTAGCGTCTGGGTCAGTAGCGTCTGGGTCAGTAGCGTCTGGGTCAGTAGCGTCTGGGTCAGTTGTTCACCAGTAGCGTCTGGGTCAGTTGTTCACCAGTAGCGTCTGGGTCAGTAGCGTCTGGGTCAGTTGTTCACCAGTAGCGTCTGGGTCAGTTGTTCACCAGTAGCGTCTGGGTCAGTTATTCACCAGTAGCGTCTAGGTCAGTAGCATCTGGGTCAGTTGTTCGCCAGTAGCGTCTGGGTCAGTTGTTCGCCAGTAGCGTCTGGGTCAGTAGCCTCTGGGTCAGTTGTTCGTCAGTAGCGTCTGGGTCAGTTGTTCGTCAGTAGCGTCTGGGTCAGTTGTTCGTCAGTAGCGTCTGGGTCAGTTGTTCGCCAGTAGCGTCTGGGTCAGTTGTTCGCCAGTAGCGTCTGGGTCAGGAGCCTCTGGGCCAGTTGTTCACCAGTAGCGTCTGGGTCAGTAGCTCGTCAGTAGCGTCTGGGTCAGTTGTTCACCAGTAGCGTCTGGGTCAGTAGCGTCTGGGTCAGTTGTTCGCCAGTAGCGTCTGGGTCAGTTGTTCACCAGTAGCGTCTGGGTCAGTAGCCTCTGGGTCAGTTGTTCGTCAGTAGCGTCTGGGTCAGTTGTTCACCAGTAGCGTCTGGGTCAGTTGTTCGTCAGTAGCGTCTGGGTCAGTTGTTCGTCAGTAGTGTCAGTTCTGACCTTTGGGTGGCTGCAGCAGTCTGGAGCCTTGGAACAGGTGTCTCTTCTGGACCGGCAGGATGACGGTCTCCTGTAGCTCTGTGATGACCTCGTCCAGACCGGCAATGTCCCTCCAGGCGACCTGAGCACACGATCAATACCATCAGTACCACGATCAATACCACGATCTATACCATCAGTACCACAATCAATACCACGATCAATACCATCAGTACCACAATCAATACCACGATCAATACCATCAGTACCACAGTCAATACCATCAGTACCACGATCAATACCACCATCAATACCATGATCAATACCATCAATACCACCAATACCACCATCAATACCATCAGTACCACGCTAAATACCACGATCAATACCATCAATACCACGATCAATACCATCAGTACCACGGTCAATACCATCAGTACCACGATCAATACCACGCTCAATACCATCAATACCACGCTCAATACCATCAATACCACGCTCAATACCACGATCAATACCATCAGTACCACGGTCAATACCATCAGTACCACGGTCAATACCATCAGTACCACGGTCAATACTACCAGTACCACGGTCAATACCACCAGTACCACGGTCATTACCACCATCAATACCATCAAAACCACGCTCAATACCATCAGTACCACGATCAATACCATCAATACCATGATCAATACCATCAGTACCATCAGTACCACGATCAATACCACAGTCAATACCATCAATACCACCATCAATACCATCAGTACCACGCTAAATACCACGATCAATACCATCAATACCACGATCAATACCATCAGTATCATCAGTGCCACGATCAATACCATCAGTACCACGGTCAAAACCATCAGTACTACGATCAATACCACCATCAATACCATCAATACCATCAATACCACGATCAATACCATCAGTACCACCATCAATACCATCAAAACCACGCTCAATACCATCAATACCACCATCAATACCACGATCAATACCATCAGTACCACGCTCAATACCACGATTAATACCATCAATACCATGATCAATACCATCAGTACCATCAGTACCACGATCAATACCATCAGTACCACGGTCAATACCATCAGTACCACGATCAATACCACGCTCAATACCATCAGTACCACGGTCAATACCATCAGTACCACGATCAATACCATCAGTACCACAATCAATACCATCAGTACCACGGTCAATACCATCAGTACTACGATCAATACCACCATCAATACCATCAGTACCACAGTCAATACCATCAGTACCACGATCAATACCACCATCAATACCATCAGGACCACGATCAATACCATCATTACCATTAATACCACCATCAATACCACGATCAATACCATCAGTACCACGCTAAATACCACGATCAATACCATCAATACCACGATCAATACCATCAGTACCACGGTCAATACCATCAGTACCATGATCAATACCACGCTCAATACCATCAATACCATGATCAATACCATCAGCACCATGCTCAATACCACGATCAATACCATCAGTACCACGATCAATACCATCAGTAACACGGTCAATACCATCAGTACCACGATCAATACCACCATCAATACCATCAAAACCACGCTCAATACCATCAGTACCACGATCAATACCATCAAGACCACCATCAATACCATCAGTACCACGCTCAATACCACGATCAATACCATCAATACCATGATCAATACCATCAGTACCACGATCAATACCACAATCAATACCATCAATACCACGATCAATACCATCAGTATCATCAGTACCACGATCAATACCATCAGTACCACGCTCAATACCATCAGTACTACGATCAATACCACCATCAATACCATCAGTACCACGATCAATACCATCAATACCACCATCAAAACCATCAATACCACCATCAATACCATCAGTACCACGGTCAATACCATCAGTACCACGCTCAATACCACGCTCAATACCATCAATATTACGATCAATACCACGCTCAATACCATCAGTACCACGGTCAATACCATCAGTACCACGATCAATACCACGATCAATACCATCAAAACCACGCTCAATACCATCAGTACCACCATCAATACCATCAATACCACCATCAATACCACCATCAATACCATCAGTACCACGCTCAATACCACGATCAATACCATCAACAGTACCATCAGTACCACGATCAATACCATCAGTACCACCATCAATACCATCAATACCACCATCAATACCACGATCAATACCATCAGTACCACGCTCAATACCACGATCAATACCATCAACAGTACCATCAGTACCACGATCAATACCATCAGTACCACGGTCAATACCATCAGTACCACGATCAATACCACGATCAATACCATCAGTACCACGGTCAATACCATCAATACCACCATCAGTACTACGGTCAATACCATCAATACCATCAGTACCACGATCAATACCATCAGTACCACGATCAATACCACGATCAATACCATCAGTACCACGGTCAATACCATCAGTACCACGATCAATACCACCATCAATACCATCAAAACCTCGCTCAATACCATCAGTACCACGCTCAATACCACGCTCAATACCGTCAGTACCACGATCAATACCATCAATACCACGATCAATACCATCAAAACCATCAATACCACGCTCAATACCATCAATACCACGCTCAATACATCAATACCATCAATACCACGGTCAATACCATCAGTACCACGGTCAATACCATCAATACCATCAGTACCACGATCAATACCATCAGTACCACGGTCAATACCATCAATACCACCATCAGTACCACGGTCAATACCATCAGTACCACGATCAATACCACGCTCAATACCATCAATACCACGCTCAATACCATCAGTACCACGATCAATACCATCAGCACCACGCTCAATACCATCAGTACCACGATCAATACCATCAATACCACGATCAATACCATCAAAACCACGCTCAATACCATCAGTACCACGATCAATACCATCAATACCACGCTCAATACCATCAATACCATCAGTACCACAGTCAATACCATCAGTACCACGATCAATACCACCATCAATACCATCAGGACCACGATCAATAACATCAATACCACCATCAATACCATTAATACCACCATCAATACCATCAATACCACCATCAATACCATCAATACCACGATCAATACCATCAGTACCACGCTAAATACCACCATCAATACCATCAATACCACAATCAATACCATCAGTACCACGGTCAATACCATCAGTACCATGATCAATACCACGCTCAATACCATCAATACCATGATCAATACATCAGCACCATGCTCAATACCACGATCAATACCATCAGTACCACGATCAATACCATCAGTACCACGGTCAATACCATCAGTACCACGATCAATACCACCATCAATACCATCAAAACCACGCTCAATACCATCAGTACCACGATCAATACCACAATCAATACCATCAATACCACGATCAATACCATCAGTACCACGATCAATACCATCAGTACCACGGTCAATACCATCAGTACTACGATCAATACCACCATCAATACCATCAGTACCACAGTCAATACCATCAGTACCACGATCAATACCACCATCAATACCATCAGGACCACGATCAATACCATCAATACCATTAATACCACCATCAATACCATCAATACCACCATCAATACCATCAATACCACGATCAATACCATCAGTACCACGCTAAATACCACCATCAATACCATCAATACCACGATCAATACCATCAGTACCACGGTCAATACCATCAGTACCACGGTCAATACCATCAGTACCATGATCAATACCACGCTCAATACCATCAATACCATGATCAATACCATCAGCACCATGCTCAATACCACGCTCAATAACATCAGTACCACGATCAATACCATCAATACCACCATCAATACCATCAGTACCACGCTCAATACCACGCTCAATACCATCAATACCATGATCAATACCATCAGTACCACGATCAATACCACAATCAATACCATCAATACCACGATCAATACCACGATCAATACCATCAGTACCACGCTCAATACCATCAGTACTACGATCAATACCACCATCAAGACCATCAGTACCACGATCAATACCATCAATACCACCATCAATACCATCAATACCACCATCAATACCATCAGTACCATGGTCAATACCATCAGTACCACGCTCAATACCACGCTCAATACCATCAATATTACGATCAATACCATCAGTACCACGATCAATACCATCAGTACCACGGTCAATACCATCAGTACCACGATCAATACCACGATCAATACCATCAAAACCACGCTCAATACCATCAGTACCACCATCAATACCATCAATACCACCATCAATACCACGATCAATACCATCAGTACCACGCTCAATACCACGATCAATACCATCAACAGTACCATCAGTACCACGATCAATACCATCAGTACCACGGTCAATACCATCAGTACCACGGTCAATACCATCAATACCACCATCAGTACCACGGTCAATACCATCAATACCATCAGTACCACGATCAATACCATCAGTACCACGATCAATACCACGATCAATACCATCAGTACCACGGTCAATACCATCAGTACCACGATCAATACCACCATCAATACCATCAAAACCACGCTCAATACCATCAGTACCACGCTCAATACCATCAATACCACGCTCAATACCGTCAGTACCACGATCAATACCATCAATACCACGATCAATACCATCAAAACCACGCTCAATACCATCAGTACCACGATCAGTACCACGATCAATACCATCAGTACCACGATCAATACCATCAATACCACGCTCAATACCATCAGTACCACGATCAATACCATCAATACCACGCTCAATACCATCAATACCACGCTCAATACATCAATACCATCAATACCACGGTCAATACCATCAGTACCACGATCAATACCATCAATACCACCATCAGTACCACGGTCAATACCATCAATACCATCAGTACCACGATCAATACCATCAGTACCACGGTCAATACCATCAATACCACCATCAGTACCACGGTCAATACCATCAATACCATCAGTACCACGATCAATACCATCAGTACCACGATCAATACCACGATCAATACCATCAGTACCACGATCAATACCACGCTCAATACCATCAAAACCACGCTCAATACCATCAGTACCACGATCAATACCATCAATACCACACTCAATACCATCAGTACCACGCTCAATACCATCAGTACCACGATCAATACCATCAAAACCACGCTCAATACCATCAGTACCACGATCAATACCACGCTCAATACCATCAGTACCACAATCAATACCATCAGTACCACGGTCAATACCATCAATACCACGCTCAATACCATCAATACCACGCTCAATACATCAATACCATCAATACCACGGTCAATACCATCAGTACCACGATCAATACCATCAATACCACCATCAGTACCACGGTCAATACCATCAATACCATCAGTACCACGATCAATACCATCAGTACCACGGTAAATACCATCAATACCATCAGTACCACGCTCAATACCATCAGTACCACGGTCAATACCATCAATACCACCATCAGTACCACGGTCAATACCATCAGTACCACGATCAATACCACGCTCAATACCATCAGTACCACGCTCAATACCATCAGTACCACGATCAATACCACGATCAATACCATCAAAACCACGCTCAATACAATCAGTACCACGATCAGTACCACGATCAATACCATCAGTACCACGATCAATACCATCAATACCACGCTCAATACCATCAGTACCACGATCAATACCATCAATACCATCAATACCACGCTCAATACCATCAATACCACGATCAATACCATCAATACCACGGTCAATACCATCAGTACCACGATCAATACCATCAATACCACGCTCAATACCATCAATACCATCAATACCACGCTCAACGCGTCACATCTCACATCAACGCTCCATCGCCTACGGGGAGCGCTTTAGCTGTAGCTTTATCTTCAGCTTTAGCTGTAGCTTTATCTTCAGCTTTAGCTGTAGCTTTATCTTCAGCTTTAGCTGTAGCTTTATCTCCAGCTTTAGCTGTAGCTTTATCTCCAGCTTCAGCTGTAGCTTTATCTCCAGCTTCAGCTGTAGCTTTATCTCCAGCTTTAGCTGTAGCTTTATCTCCAGCTTTAGCTGTAGCTTTATCTTCAGCTGTAGCTTTATCTCCAGCTTCAGCTGTAGCTTTATCTTCAGCTGTAGCTTTATCTCCAGCTCTAGCTGTAGCTTTATCTCCAGCTCTAGCTGTAGCTTTATCTTCAGCTGTAGCTTTATCTCCAGCTCTAGCTGTAGCTTTATCTCCAGCTCTAGCTGTAGCTTTATCTCCAGCTCTAGCTGTAGCTTTATCTCCAGCTCTAGCTGTAGCTTTATCTTCAGCTCTAGCTGTAGCTTTATCTTCAGCTCTAGCTGTAGCTTTATCTTCAGCTTTAGCTGTAGCTAGCTAACGTTAGTTACTGGCCGCCCAGCGTTTCTGAGAGTGCAGTGAGACACGGAGAAAAGCTGATGTCATGATCTTTGCAATAAAACATCTTTGATGTTGAGCCGTGGCCGGTCAGTTCATCCTTTCATCAGAGTGGTGACATTTCACCGTTCTTTAATGAACGCTAGTCTAGTGATGGAACGCGCTGTATCTCCTGTACTAGGTAGGTACAACGTGATTAAGGTAACAAACATCTAGAAATATCCTTTTGAATTATAAAACAAACAAAAAGTAATAATTGTTAATAGTTGTTTAAAGAAATGTAATAACAATAAATGACCACAAAGAAATGAGAATACAATAGGATTGTCTGATTTATGTTTTGTTTGTTCATAAAATCTGATGAAAACACTTTGAATCTGTAGACTACTGCTAACAGTCTCCTTGTTCCATCTGAAGACAGTTTTCACACGGAGCCGAAATAACTATTTTAGTATTTTGAACAAAGGCTAAATGTTATTTCACAAGTTTCAAAAGTGCCCCAATTTATATTTAAATGTCACAGGATTTCAATCGGTGGGTGAAAACATTGTCCCCTAAAGAAAATGTACATGTCCTACCCTGAAGTACATGAAGTACCTGCATGGTCAGTGGGAGTATAAAGTACCTGCATGGCAGTAGAAGTACCTGCATGCCAGTAGAAGTACCTGCATGGCAGTAGCAGTATAAAGTACCTGCATGGTCAGCGGGTCCACCAGGTGCGCGGCGATGCTCATCTCGTACTCTGACAGCTTCACGTTCTTCACTCCGATCTGACGCATCAACTTCTCGGCCTGAAGGAGAAAACAACACACGCTGTATGAAGTACAAGTACGCGGTAGCCGGTGTACAAGTACAGGCAACGGATCACACCTGTCCGTAAGCCCCGCCCCCTCACCTGCTTCTGCGCCTCCACCTTCTGCTTGCGGGTCGGGTCGATGGCGTCCACCATCCACTTGATGGTGAAGTAGGTGACGGCGCCGAAGACGGTGAGTCTGAACAGCAGGCCCAGCACCTCGTTCCTGCCCAGGGGGCGAGCCAGGTTCTCCACGGGAACCTCCCGCAGAACCATGGCGGGGTCACGGGGGGCGGGCGGGAAGGGGAGGTCACGGGGGGCGGGGAGGTCACGGGGAAGGGCGGGAAGGGGAGGTCGCGGGGGGCGGGGAGGTCGCGGGGGGGCGGGCGGGAAGGGGAGGTCGCGGGGGGGCGGGCGGGAAGGGGAGGTTACGGGGGGCGGGCGGGAAGGGGAGGTCACGGGGGGCGGGGAGGTCACGGGGAAGGGTGGGGAGGTCACGGGGAAGGGCGGGAAGGGGAGGTCGCGGGGGGCGGGGAGGTCACGGGGGGCGGGCGGGAAGGGGAGGTCGCGGGGGGGGGCGGGCGGGAAGGGGAGGTCACGGGGGGCGGGCGGGAAGGGGAGGTCGCGGGGGGCGGGCAGGAAGGGGAGGTCACGGGGTGTCACGGGGGGCAGGGAGGTCACGGGGGGCAGGGAGGTCACGGGAGGCAGGGAGGTCACGGGGGGCAGGGAGGTCACGGGAGGTCACGGGGGGCGGGAAGTTCACAGGAAGTAGACAGGAAGTTCACAGGAAGTAGACGGGAAGTTCACAGGAAGTTCACCCAGGGCTGCAGAGGAACAACAACAAGTTCTTATGAAGTAATTATTCAACTTGTGAGGAAACAATGAATAACAATTAGAAAATTTCGCAAGAAATTTAGATCTAATACGCCGACATTACCTGGTCTGCGCGTATATATATATATATATATATATATATATATATATATATATATATATATATATATATATATATATATATATATGGCAGTAGAAGTACCTGCATGGCAGTAGAAGTATAAAGTACCTGCATGGTCAGTATATGTGTGTGTAATATATATATATATATATATATATATATATATATATACATACACACACACACACACACAACCAGTGGTGAGATGAGTTGTCAGGTTACTGAGGAGTCATTCCTGTACTTGTGATGGACTTGAGAGCAGCTACTGCTTCATAGACACAGGTCACTGGTTACCATGGTGACAAACTGTCAGTTGAGTCACCATGGTAACCAGTGGAGCCAGCAGTTGGCTCTCCATACACACTCACTGTAAACTCTGAACGGTCCCAACATGTTCCTAAACTTGAACAATAATTACATGAGAACTGTGCTAGCGATCACAAAATACCCAATTGGTTAAATAACCTCTAGGCTTTTGTCAACGTTTTAAACTTTAAATGACGTCTCTACGTCACAGTATGACGTCAGTGCGGGCACAAAGACGATGCTCTCTCACGCAGGAACCAGTCAAGTGAACCAACGAGCAGGAAGCAGCTGAACCGGCGCTCACGCCGCCGTCCACCCGGAACACAGCCATTAAAAACATGTCAAACACATTTAAAAAGCGATATAATGAGAGCCGATATGCGCAGCTGCTCGTGCACGTGTCTGACCTTCCGGTCGCGCGCTAACTGATGAGTTTACTCCAACAAGAGAAGAAAATGAAAAAGCTCAACATGTAAAACGAAGTGTGGTGAGACGGCCGTGTTCCGGACTCGTTGAGACAGAAGCGGCTCTATCGAGACCCGCCTCTGGACCCCCGAGGCCCGGACCCCGGACCCCCTGTCGGTAGACCGCCTGAGACCACCGGTGTCGTAAAACCGAAAGGAGCCTTTAGCATTAGCTTGACCTTCCCTCTCCCCGGTAACGGACCGGCTCCTCGCCGGAGGAACCGACACATTTCCCGCCAGAATGTCCCCCCGGCTCTCCGCGGCCACCGGGAGAGAGAGAGACCCGCAAACCCCGGGGCTTCTCCCGGTAAAGCGTGACTTACCTCTCCGGGACTCTCGTCACTCAGCGGCACTTCCTCGGCTTCTTCTTAGGCGGTGCTAGTTCTTCTTCTACGCTCGCTTTAATTGTAGCTTTCAGACTCACGAGCGTCGCCGGAGTTTAGAGCATAATAATAATAATAATAATAATAATAATATACTAAATAAAATGAACAGAAAGTTGATCTTATAAAAACATGAACTAATACTATGAATACATAACACGTATCAATAATATAAACGTGATGTACATGGTTTATTACGTCATAAGCACACATACGTAATATAAACGTGTAACTTCATGACGTCACAAACACATACACATAATATATAAACGTGTAACATCATGACGTCATAAACACAGACACATAATATAAATGTGAAACATGATGACGTCACGTCGCGAGGCTCCGCGGTTGCCAGGTCGTGGTGCGTCCCGCTGATGTTAAATGGAGGGTTCTGAATCGGGGGATAACACGCGCCAACCTGGCACAGCGTTCGCTGACAGAGTCAAGCTAGCAGCTAACAAGTAGCATCGTCAAGGCAGACGCAGTGACGCAATATCCGGAAATTACGACTTTTACAGAATAAAAGCCTAACGTTCCGTTTATAAATTGTTTTTCTTCATTTCAATTAATACATACAAATACGAATAAAAGAGTAAAATTAATAATGAATTAAAAGTAAATTAAATCAAATAAAACAAACTAATAATTATGGAATAAAACAAAACACAAATTAAATTGAGCGAAATTCTGAAGACATATATAATTATGAATGTGTATTCTAAATATATCTGAACATATTGGACACAGTACATGAAATACCTTCCAGCTGTCATTTATCGAATCAAATCTATTTGTTTATTTATTTAGTGTAATGTCTGCTCGGCTTAATAGAGATAGATAAAAGTAATACAACATCTTTAATATCTTTGCAAAATAAAAGAGACAAAATTATATCAAATTAATCAGTAAAGTCCACCGTTTCTCAGTGGTTTATATATATCATTATATATATAGTATATGTGTACATATATAAAACATAAAATATGTATGTGTATATATATATATATATATATATATATTAAAACACATATATTATATGTATTATATATATATATATAAAAATATATATTTTATATGTATTATATATATTTTTTTTTATATAAAATATATGTGTATATATATATAACATATATAATGTATATATAGTTATATATATGTATTATATATATATATATATATATATATATATATATATATATATATATATATATATATATATATATATTTATAAACATGTGTGTATATGTGTGTGCTTGTGTGTTTGTGTTTTAAAAATCAAAGCGTTAAACCAGAGCCTTATTTTGAAGGCGTGGACCGGAAGCTCCCCGCTCTCGCCTCGCTTCTTCTTCTTCTTCTTCTTCTTCTTCTTCTTCGTCTTCTTCTTCTTCTTCTTCTTCTTCTTGTTTTTCTTCTTCTTCTTCGCTTGTTCCGCTCGGTAGGCGCCTCGGATAGCTTCTTCTTCTTCTTCGCTCCTTGATCTGCGTCCATCACGGCGGTTCCGCTGCAGACGGAAGGTCCACGAGACTCCCACGAGAACCCGTCCTAGTCCGGAGGTCTGGACCCAGCGGAACCCGGCCTAGTCCGGAGGTCTGGACCCAGCGGAACCCGGCCTAGTCTCCAGGGGGACCTGGAAGCCCGGGCCCAGCGCGAGCAGCGAGCAGCGAGCAGGCCCTCGCTCTGACCCAGAACAGCGCGTCCACAGCCGGCTGCCGGAACCAGAAGGCCGGCGGGGCCGCTCCGGACCGCGGTGTGGCCGCGAGAGGGCCGCGGGCCGGACCGGACCCCCATCGGGACTCGTTGTTGTCAACCACACGGACTGGAAGAGACCGCCTCTGGGTGCTCTGGCGCTGCGGGCCAGCTAGCTGCGCTCCCGGGACCCGGACGGGCTCAGACGGACCCGGATCATGGCGGCCCTCATCAAGATCAAGGAGATCGTGAGCAGGAATAAAAGGCGTTTCCAGGAGGACGGCTTCGACCTGGACCTGACCTGTATCCTTTACTGTGATGGTCCTGAGGGGCCTGCAGGGTCCTGGTCCTGTGCTGGACCTGCTGCAGGGTCCTGGTCCTGATGAGTGTCCTGGACCTGCAGGGTCCTGGCCCTCCTGCAGGGTCCTGGTCTTGCAGGGTCCTGCAGGATCCTGGCCCTCCTGCAGGGTCCTGGTCTTGCAGGGTCCTGGCCCTCCTGCAGGATCCTGGTCTTGCAGGGTCCTGGCCCTCCTGCAGGGTCCTGGACCTGCAGGATCCTGGCCCTCCTGCAGGATCATGGTCTTGCAGGGTCCTGGCCCTCCTGCAGGGTCCTGGACCCTGCAGGAGGGCCAGGACCTGAGGCCAGGTCCTGAGGGTCCTGATGAGGGTCCTGGGCCTGATGAGGGTCCTGCAGGGTCCTGGTCCTGATGAGGGTCCTGGACCCGATGAGGGTCTTGGACCTGATGAGGGTCCTGCAGGGTCCTGGACCCGATGAGGGTCATGGTCCTGATGAGGGTCCTGCAGGGTCCTGCAGGGTCCTGGACCTGATGAGGGTCCTGGTCCTGATGAGGGTCCTGGTCCTGATGAGGGTCCTGCAGGGTCCTGGTCCTGTGCTGGACCTGCTGCAGGGTCCTGGTCCTGATGAGTGTCCTGGACCTGCAGGATCCTGGTCCTCCTGCAGGGTCCTGGTCTTGCAGGGTCCTGGTCTTGCAGGATCCTGGTCCTCCTGAGGGTCCTGATGAGGGTCCTGGTCCTGATGAGGGTCCTGGGCCTGATGAGGGTCCTGCAGGGTCCTGGACCCGATGAGGGTCCTGGGCCTGATGAGGGTCTTGCAGGGTCCTGGTCCTGATGAGGGTCCTGGGCCTGATGAGGGTCCTGCAGGGTCCTGGTCCTGATGAGGGTCCTGATGAGGGTCTTGGACCTGATGAGGGTCCTGAAGGGTCCTGGACCCGATGAGGGTCCTGGTCCTGATGAGGGTCCTGCAGGGTCCTGGACCTGATGAGGGTCCTGGTCCTGATGAGGGTCCTGCAGGGTCCTGGACCCGATGAGGGTCCTGGTCCTGATGAGGGTCCTGCAGGGTCCTGATGAGGGTCCTGCAGGGTCCTGGACCCGATGAGGGTCTTGCAGGGTCCTGGTCCTGATGAGGGTCCTGGGCCTGATGAGGGTCCTGCAGGGTCCTGGTCCTGATGAGGGTCCTGATGAGGGTCCTGAAGGGTCCTGGACCCGATGAGGGTCCTGGTCCTGATGAGGGTCCTGCAGGGTCCTGGACCTGATGGGGGTCCTGGTCCTGATGAGGGTCCTGCAGGGTCCTGGACCCGATGAGGGTCCTGGTCCTGATGAGGGTCCTGGTCCTGATGAGGGTCCTGCAGGGTCCTGCAGGGTCCTGGACCTGATGAGGGTCCTGGTCCTGATGAGGGTCCTGCAGGGTCCTGGTCCTGATGAGGGTCCTGCAGGGTCCTGGACCCAATGAGGGTCCTGGTCCTGATGAGGGTCCTGCAGGGTCCTGGACCTGATGAGGGTCCTGGTCCTGATGAGGGTCCTGCAGGGTCCTGGTCCTGATGAGGGTCCTGCAGGGTCCTGATGAGGGTCCTGCAGGGTCCTGGACCTGATGAGGGTCCTGGTCCTGCAGGGTCCTGCATAGACTTGTCTACAGTCTGGTCCTGGGGAGTCACTACACGGGATAGAGTGAGACCTCTACCAGTATAGAGGTCTCACTCTACATGTACGGTGCATTGTGGGTAATGTAGGCAGACTTTAACGAGCCTCAGACATCTATCCCAACATCATAGCGATGGGGTTCCCCGCAGAGCGTCTGGAGGGCGTCTACCGGAACAACATCGACGATGTGGTGCGGTGAGTCACATGACCTGAGTCACTTCCTGTTCCTCACCTGTCACCTGACCTGAAGCTCTCTCTCTCTCTCTCTCTCTCTCTCTCTCTCTCTCTACCTGTCTCTCTCTCTCAGGTTTCTCGACTCAAAGCACAAGAATCACTACAAGATCTACAATCTGTGAGTTTGAGTTTATTTTAAAGTTTTGTTGTTAAAGCTCTCATGTGACCTGGAGACATAACGTCTCTCTCTCTCTGTCTGTCTGTCTCTCTGTCTGTCTGTCTGTCTGTCTGTCTGTCCTCAGATGTGCAGAGCGACATTACGACACGTCAAAGTTCAACTGTCGAGGTGAGCGTCCTCCAGGAGGCTGCAGGGGAGACGCCATGTTTAAGACGCACGCCGTGTCTCACAGCTCTGCCTGTCTCTCTCTACCCCCCCCCAGTGGCCCAGTACCCGTTTGAGGACCACAACCCACCCCAGCTGGAGCTGATCCGTCCGTTCTGTGAGGACCTGGATGCGTGGCTGAGTGAGGACGAGCTCCACGTGGCCGCCATCCACTGCAAGGCGGGGAAGGGCCGCACGGGGGTGATGATCTGCTGCTACCTGCTGCACCGCGCCAAGTTCAGGGAGGCGCAGGAGGCGCTGGCCTTCTACGGGGAGGTCCGGACCCGGGACAAGAAGGTACCGGGTCCAGAGACACACACACACACACACACACACACACACACACACACACACACACACATACTTTTGATTGCACTGAACGGATGAACGAGGAAGTGAACACCTGAATACTGACGCCGGTTCGCTCATGCTTTGTTAGTTTTCTCCTCGGGGCGACGGGCAGCTTTTAAAACGCTTGTTTTCTGAATGGAGTTTGGTGCTAAGCTAACGTGTGTGTGTGTGTGTGTGTGTAGGGAGTCACCATCCCCAGTCAGCGCCGCTACGTCCTCTACTACAGTTTCCTGCTGAGGAACCAGCTGCTCTACAAACCCGTCGCTCTGCTCTTCCACAAGATGCTGTTTGAAACCATACCCATGTTCACGGGGGGCACCTGCAGTAAGTGTGTGTGTGAGAGTGTGTGTGTGTGTGAGAGTGTCATGAATTAACGTGTGTGTGTGTGTGTGTGTAGACCCTCAGTTCATCGTCTACCAGCTGAAGGTGAAGATACACACCTCTACCTCCGCCCACACCCGGCGGGAGGACAAGCTGGTTCTGTTTGAGTTCCCTCAGCCGCTGCCGGTCTGCGGGGACATCAAGGTGGAGGTCTTCCACAAGCAGAACAAGATGATGAAGAAGGTGAGCGGGTCTTCCTCCGGCCACAGACCCGGTCTGGGGGGACGCCTTCAGTAACCAGACTCTGTCCCTGCAGGAGAAGATGTTCCACTTCTGGGTCAACACCTTCTTCATCCCGGGGCCGGAGGAGGACCCGGACCACCTGGAGGAGAACGGCAGCGCCGGGACGCCTCGGGACCAGAACCCGGGGGTGGTGATGATGATGCTGACGGGGGGCGAGACCAGCGACAGAGACTTCCTGGTCCTCACGCTGACCAAGACCGACCTGGACAAGGCCAACAAGGACAAGGCCAACAGGAACTTCTCCCCCAACTTCAAGGTAGGACCTCCTGGACCAGGTTCTTCTCACGGACCGGGCCGACTAAGCTCTAACGCGGTTCTGGTTCTGGTTCCAGGTGAAGCTGTACTTTACAAAGACGGTGGAGGAAGCGGCGAACTCGGACGCCGGCAGCACGTCGGCCTCGGTGACGCCGGACGTCAGCGACAACGAGCCGGACCACTACCGCTACTCCGACACCACGGACTCCGACCCGGAGAACTAGCCGTTCGAAGACGATCATCACAATCAGATCACAAAAGTCTGACGCACACACACACACACACACACACACACACACACACACACTCTCACACACACATACAGGTGTATATATATATATATATATATATATATATATATTTCAGTATGTTTACACACTCATGAACCCCAAACTAAGACTGGGTTACGTTGGCTAACGGCGGAATATATACCCAACGGACCAAGTCTGACCTGCCGGTCTCAAAGAGCTCAGGTCAGCGTATAAGACCCCCAACCCCCCCAACCTTCTGCCCAATGCACAGCTGGACAATCACATGGCTCGGAGGTGAGTAAGGCTGGGACAGACATGTGGGCGGGGCCAAAGGCCTGTGGGCGGGGCCAAAGGACGATGAGACGGATTGAATGGACGGACAGGAGGTTAAAATAAATAAATCGAGGAGTTAAAACTTGAATGTGAACAGGAGAGGTCTGCCTGGGGGGAACCCCGTGAGTCCTCCATCTCTCCACCGCTCCAGCCTTCAGCTCGTCTCTTCTCTCTGTGCGCCGCCATCTTTTGCTTTTTCACTCCAGCGACCGAAGGCGCAGGTTTTAGTAACGAGACGACTTTGAACCGACGTCTTCGCCTGTCAAACAGAACTCTGGTCTTCAACAACCCTTCTGACGATGAAGCCAACTCTGGACCCAGACCAGCACCGAGACTGGGCCGGACCAGAGCCGGCCCAGTCTCGGTGCTGGTCTGGACCAGAAGACAGAAAGAAGAGACGCGTTGAGGAGGAGAAGCTTCACAATCGTCTCCAGTTGAAAACAAACCTTCAGTTCAAACCTTCTGTGAATAAAAAGCTTTTCCTACTTTTCCGTCCTGGGTTGTCTTCAGACCTGCGATCAGCTCCTCCAGGTCCAGGAGAAGTTTCGTAAACTCTGATATCAAACGGTGAGCTGGCAGCGTGACATTCCTTCGGGGTTTACTCTTTGTAAAAGACAGTTTGAATATCGGTGTGTATCTCCATCCAGAAGCCTGTTTGACTCGTGTTGTGCTGAGTTCTGTCAAGTTGAAAGTCCTTTTAATAAACCTTTTGAGGCTTGAGCTCAGAGTTTCTCAACCATGGGTTCGCGGTAGATATCTGAGACTAAAGATAAAGAATGTTTTGTTTTTTTAAAGTGCTCTTGAAGACGTGTTTCTGTGGATCGCCGATGTTGAGAAACCCCGTTGTACCAAAGTTTGTTTGAGCAGGTCGCCGACCAATCGGCTTCCAGCAGGAAGTGAGCTCAGGCGGTCACGCGGTTCAGGTGATCCTCTATAACGACTATCACTCTGTCCTTAGACTATTAATCCTTTTACTCACGACTACTTCTTGGAGGTATTTCAGCGTTTGAGTTCATGCGACCTCAGATGTTTGAGGGTCACAGCAGCTTCAGACCATCCGGTCTGGGTCGTACACACAGGAAGAGAACACGTGGGTCGCTTCTGCAAACGAGGAACCCAAAACTATCGACCAGCTGGTTCCTGTTCTTCGGGCTCCTGCTGAATGTTGAGGATTTAAAACAGACTGGAGACGAGTTCGGACCCAGAGATGTGATGGAGGGGAGCGCCCCTCGTGTCGTTTGGTGCTACTTCCGGCTCTGTTGGTGTTGGAGTTATGGATCGTTCCCGTAGGCGTGGTATGGGGACCCTGAAGGCCTCATCGGGGGCCTGATCACAGGGACCTACTTGAAGACATGAAATCCTCCACACGGCTTTTACTCCGAGAACCTTTAAGGGCGGCCTGGACCCTTCTTCTCCCGGCCCAAAGCCCGCCATCAGAACCTGAACCCGAAGAGTCATCGGCACACGGAAAGGCCAAATGACTAATGAATAATGTCATGTCAATAATGTCATTTCAATGTCATTTCAATGTCATTTCCAGGTGAAACTGTTGTCAGTTGACAGCCTCTGATCACCAGGTTCAGAACCCCTGGTTCACAAAGTCCAGGTCCCTGCAGTCCCTGAAGCCACCAGTCGATGGCATGCCGTCCTGTGGGATCAGCTCTCGGCCTTTGAGGTCTCCGGTTCATCGTGTTGGGTTTTAGGTGCTAGGCAGTTTGTGTATTCTACAGCAACACACACTTCCTGTCCTGAGTCCTTCAGGTGCCGTCAAGCCGGGCCTCACTTCCCGTCCAGACTAGAGGTCCAGACTAGTGGTCCAGACTAGTGGTCTAGTGGTCTAGTGGTCCAGACTAGTGGTCCAGACTAGTGGTCTAGTGGTCTAGTGGTCTAGACTAGTGGTCCAGACTAGTGGTCCAGACTAGTGGTCTAGTGGTCTAGTGGTCTAGACTAGTGGTCCAGACTAGTGGTCCAGACTAGTGGTCTAGTGGTCTAGACTAGTGGTCCAGACTAGTGGTCCAGACTAGTGGTCTCGTGGTCCAGACTAGTGGTCTAGTGGTCCAGACTAGTGGTTCAGACTAGTGGTCCAGACTAGAGGTCCAGACTAGAGGTCCAGACTA
>NC_136590.1:47244304-47266804 GCF_910589615.1 Taurulus bubalis
ACCTGAGAGACTTGAGAACTGAGAGACCTGAGACCTGAGAGACTTGAGACCTGAGAGACTTGAGACCTGAGAGACCTGAGAGACCTGAGAGACTTGAGACCTGAGACCCCTGAGAGACTTGAGACCTGAGAGACCTGAGAGACCTGAGAGACTTGAGACCTGAGAGACCTGAGACCTGAGAGACTTGAGACCTGAGAGACTTGAGACCTGAGAGACTTGAGACCTGAGAGACCTGAGAGACTTGAGACCTGAGAAACTTGAAACCTGAGAGACTTGAGACCTGAGAGACCTGAGACCTGAGAGACTTGAGAACTGAGAGACCTGAGACCTGAGAGACTTGAGACCTGAGAGACTTGAGACCTGAGAGACTTGAGACCTGAGAGACCTGAGATACTTGAGACCTGAGTGACCTGAGACCTGAGAGACTTGAGACCTGAGAGACTTGAGACCTGAGAGACTTGAGACCTGAGAGACCTGAGAGACTTGAGACCTGAGAAACTTGAAACCTGAGAGACTTGAGACCTGAGAGACCTGAGACCTGAGAGACTTGAGAACTGAGAGACCTGAGACCTGAGAGACTTGAGACCTGAGAGACTTGAGACCTGAGAGACCTGAGAGACCTGAGAGACTTGAGACCTGAGACCCCTGAGAGACTTGAGACCTGAGAGACTTGAGACCTGAGAGACCTGAGAGACTTGAGACCTGAGAGACCTGAGAGACTTGAGACCTGAGAGACCTGAGAGACTTGAGACCTGAGAGACTTGAGACCTGAGACCTGAGAGACTTGAGACCTGAGATACCTGAGAGACTTGAGACCTGAGAGACTTGAGACCTGAGAGACCTGAGACCTAAGAGACTTGAGACCTGAGAGACTTGAGACCTGAGAGACTTGAGACCTGAGAGACTTGAGACCTGAGAGACCTGAGAGAATTGAGACTTGAGACCTGAGAGACTTGAGACCTGAGAGACCTGAGAGAATTGAGACTTGAGACCTGAGAGACTTGAGACCTGAGAGACCTGAGAGACTTGAGACCTGAGAGACTTGAGACCTGAGAGACCTGAGAGACCTGAGAGACTTGAGACTTGAGACCTGAGAGACTTGAGACCTGAGAGACCTGAGACCTGAGAGACTTGAGACCTGAGAGACTTGAGACCTGAGAGACTTGAGACCTGAGAGACCTGAGACCTGAGAGACTTGAGACCTGAGACCTGAGAGACCTGAGACCTGAGAGACCTGAGACCTGAGAGACTTGAGACCTGAGAGACCTGAGACCTGAGAGACTTGAGACCTAAGAGACCTGAGAGACCTGAGATACTTGAGACCTGAGACCCCTGAGAGACTTGAGACCTGAGAGACTTGAGACCTGAGAGACTTGAGACCTGAGAGACTTGAGACCTGAGAGACCTGAGACCTGAGAGACTTGAGACCTAAGAGACCTGAGAGACTTGAGACCTGAGAGACTTGAGACCTGAGAGACCTGATAGACCTGAGAGACCTGAGAGACTTGAGACCTGAGACCTGAGAGACTTGAGACCTGAGAGACCTGAGAGACTTGAGACCTGAGAGACCTGAGAGACTTGAGACCTGAGACCTGAGAGACTTGAGACCTGAGACCTGAGAGACTTGAGACCTGAGAGACCTGAGAGACTTGAGACCTGAGAGACCTGAGACCTGAGAGACTTGAGACCTGAGACCTGAGAGACTTGAGACCTGAGAGACTTGAGACCTGAGAGACTTGAGACCTGAGACCTGAGAGACTTGAGACCTGAGAGACTTGAGACCTGAGACCTGAGAGACTTGAGACCTGAGAGACTTGAGACCTGAGAGACTTGAGACCTGAGACCTGAGAGACTTGAGACCTGAGAGACTTGAGACCTGAGAGACTTGAGACCTGAGAGACTTGAGACCTGAGACCTGAGAGACTTGAGACCTGAGAGACTTGAGACCTGAGACCTGAGAGACTTGAGACCTGAGAGACTTGAGACTTGAGACCTGAGAGACTTGAGACCTGAGAGACTTGAGACCTGAGAGACTTGAGAGACCTGAGACCTGCAAAGCCGCCGCTTCACATCTCCACCTCATCCAACCAGACTTCATGCTCTAGTTCAAGACAACACAGACTGGACTTTTCTCTCTGAGTAAGAACAACTGAACAAGATCTAAAGCACTGATTGCTTTTGTATGAAGTTAATCAATTGCTGGCCTTTAAGCAACAAACTGAACATGACAAAAGAAGGAGTGGCTTGTCCCTCACAGGGACCCTTACTACTGAACATGACAAAAGAAGGAGGGGCTTGTCCCTCACAGGGACCCTTACTACTGAACATGACAAAAGAAGGAGTGGCTTGTCCCTCACAGGGACCCTTACTACTGAACATGACAAAAGAAGAAGTGGCTTGTCCCTCACAGGGACCCTTACTACTGAACATGACAAAAGAAGGAGGGGCTTGTCCCTCACAGGGACCCTTACTACTGAACATGACAAAAGAAGGAGGGGCTTGTCCCTCACAGGGACCCTTACTACTGAACATGACAAAAGAAGAAGTGGCTTGTCCCTCACAGGGACCCTTACTACTGAACATGACAAAAGAAGGAGTGGCTTGTCCCTCACAGGGACCCTTACTACTGAACATGACAAAAGAAGAAGTGGCTTGTCCCTCACAGGGACCCTTACTACTGAACATGACAAAAGAAGGAGTGGCTTGTCCCTCACAGGGACCCTTACTACTGAACATGACAAAAGAAGAAGTGGCTTGTCCCTCACAGGGACCCTTACTACTGAACATGACAAAAGAAGGAGGGGCTTGTCCCTCACAGGGACCCTTACTACTGAACATGACAAAAGAAGGAGGGGCTTGTCCCTCACAGGGACCCTTACTACTGAACAGACTGTTTATACTCTGTTGTTACACTAGTTTTTACTTCATCATTGAATTATTTGTTTAGTACCTGAAGTGAGACTTGTAGAAAGGGGGCGTGGTCGTGACGTACTGAGCTCCTAGATCAGCTGACTGAGAAGAAGAGTCTGGAGGACGAGTGGTGGACATCCTGCCTCCTGAGAGAGAGAGAGAGAGAGAGAGACAGAGAGAGAGAGAGACTCTTCTGTCACCTCTATGATACATGAATATAATACTACATAAATATATAGTACTTAAATATATGAATATATGGGGCGTTCAGGGAACCCGGAAGTGCATGTGGGCTCTGGGCCACTACAAGAAAGAACCCTGAACGTTGTTATTAATGGTGACGTATGAGGAGCGTGCCGACGCAGACCCCGTCCGGTCACGTGGTCCAGGGTCACCCCGCGCGGCCGTGGACCCGGAAGCGTCTGGACTCACCGGACCCGCGGGCCTTGTCCCACACCACGATGTGCACCCCGCCCTGCAGCGCCCTCCTCAGCAGACATGCGCAGACGCTGCCTGTCAGGCCCGCGCCGACGATCAGAACCCGGGACATGTCTGGGTCCGGGCTGTAACGGGACCGGGCTGTAACGGGACCGGGCTCTAACGGGACCGGGCTGTAGCGGGACCGGGCTGTAACGGGACCAGGTTCTGTCGAGTCCAGTCCGGCTCGTCTGTGGACCCGGAGAGGCAGAAGTCCGACACGCCCCCTGCGTTACAAAACAGAGGAGCGGAAACACAGAAGCTAACCGGAAGCAACACTGGACATCCGGCCGAGATTTTCACAATACATGTCGTTCCGTTTCACAAAACATCAACGTTATAAAAGCGTTCCTTTTCCCTTCGTCATATTAATTATTATAATTTTAATAATCCCCTTGAGTTCATCAGGTAGTACGAAGTATTTCCTCCTCCACTACAGTATATATATATATATATATATATATATATATATATATATATATATATATATATATATATATATATATATATATAGTGTATAAAATAAGATAATCCCTTATTCGTCCAGCAGTGATGTCATATAATAGCAGGATTACAGCAGCAGTGCACACAGACACAAATAAAAGATCAAGTAATATAAATATTTAACAAATTAAACCTCGCAACATTTGAAACACATATTGTATATATTTATATACGTTTACCTACTGGTACTACCTGTTTACACTCATGGATATGAATAGTTATATGTGTATTAATATATATATATATATATATATATATATATATATATATATATATATATATATATATATATTCTCCATTCTATCATTATTAATTATTAATTGTTTCCACTACATCCCTTCACTGGTGTATAATACTATTAATAATAATAATAATAATAATAATCTCCTTCACAATAAACTGTGTTCTGCTCTCTCTGTTCTCTTCTTGAAACTTCTTCTTGCACACGCTCTGTGTTTTATTAAAACATGGCACCGCAGATCGGCTCAACATATGAATGATAACTAAACAGAAGATGAGTTGTATTAATAAGTGGGATGCTAGAATGGATCAACATATTAATGTAAACCAAACAGAAGATGATTTTTATTAATAAGTAAACAGAAGATGAGTTCTTCAGGTTCACGTTAATGTACATGTGTAGTTCTGTGACGGATGCTTTTATTCTGGAGGCGAGTCTGTCTCGAGGTGAATTGACTTGAATCCTGAAATAAGAAACTTTTATTAAAGTTTTCATTTAGTTAATCCAGAACTTTGTTTTTATTGTGTTTTCTCTTTGTTTATGTTTTGAAGTTTCAGTTCTTGGACCAAAAACTGCGGATTTCTGCCATTTCCGGTCTCTTTCCGAGTGCTTCCGGTCTGTGTTTGTTATCTTCTGCTTCCGGTCTGCGTTGATTCGCTCAGAGAACAAACAGCTCAGCACGAACCGGACCTTCAGCGGACCAATCACAGAGGGGAACGCCCTCTGACGTCACCGCCAGTCTCTTCCCGTAAAACGTGTGATCTAAAGTCTAAAGATCATCTTGCAGACGGTGAGTGAGCTCCGCTTCTGGCACTGTTATTCATGTGTTATTCATGCGTTGTTCGTGCGTTATTCATGCACTGTTCATGCGTTACTACGTCTCTGGAATGTGAACAGAAGCTTTCTTTATTTTAAATTAAAAAGTTGATATTTTTCAGCTAGAAAAACGGAGAAAAACAGACCAAAAAAAATGAAGTAACATTATAACATTAGTTCATTATAACATTAGTTTATTATAACATCAGTTTATTATAACATCAGTTTATAACATTAGTTTATTATAACATCAGTTTATTATAACATCAGTTTATAACATTAGTTTGTAACATTAGTTTATTATAACATCAGTTTATAACATGAGTTCATTATAACATCAGTTTATTATAACATGAGTTCATTATAACATCAGTTTATTATAACATTAGTTTATTATAACATCAGTTTATTATAACATCAGTTTATAACATTAGTTTATTATAACATCAGTTTATTATAACATTAGTTTATTATAACATCAGTTTATTATAACATCAGTTTATAACATTAGTTTATTATAACATCAGTTTATTATAACATCAGTTTATTATAACATTAGTTTGTTATAACATCAGTTTATTATAACATCAGTTTATTATAACATTAATTTATTATAACATCAGTTTATTATAACATCAGTTTATTATAACATCAGTTTATTATAACATTAGTTTGTTATAACATCAGTTTATTATAACATCAGTTTATTATAACATTAGTTTATTATAACATCAGTTTATTATAACATTAGTTTATTATAACATCAGTTTATTATAACATCAGTTTATTATAACATCAGTTTATAACATTAGTTTATAACATTAGTTTATTATAACATCAGTTTATTATAACATCAGTTTAAAACATTAGTTTATAACATTAGTTTGTTATAACATCAGTTTATAACATTAGTTTATTATAACATTAGTTTATTATAACATCAGTTTATTATAACATTAGTTTATTATAACATCAGTTTATTATAACATCAGTTTATTATAACATTAGTTTATTATAACATCAGTTTATTATAACATTAGTTTATTATAACATCAGTTTATTATAACATCAGTTTATTATAACATTAGTTTATTATAACATCAGTTTATTATAACATTAGTTTATTATAACATCAGTTTATTATAACATCAGTTTATTATAACATCAGTTTATAACATTAGTTTATAACATTAGTTTATTATAACATCAGTTTATTATAACATCAGTTTATAACATTAGTTTATAACATTAGTTTATTATAACATCAGTTTATTATAACATCAGTTTAAAACATTAGTTTATAACATTAGTTTGTTATAACATCAGTTTATAACATTAGTTTATTATAACATTAGTTTATTATAACATCAGTTTATAACATTAGTTTATAACATCAGTTTATTATAACATTAGTTTATTATAACATCAGTTTATAACATTAGTTTATAACATCAGTTTATTATAACATTAGTTTATTATAACATCAGTTTATTATAACATCAGTTTATAACATTAGTTTATAACATTAGTTTATTATAACATCAGTTTATTATAACATCAGTTTAAAACATTAGTTTATAACATTAGTTTATTATAACATCAGTTTATTATAACATTAGTTTATTATAACATCAGTTTATTATAACATCAGTTTATAACATTAGTTTATAACATTAGTTTATTATAACATCAGTTTATTATAACATCAGTTTAAAACATTAGTTTATAACATTAGTTTATTATAACATCAGTTTATTATAACATTAGTTTATTATCACATCAGTTTTTTATAACATCAGTTTATAACATTAGTTTATAACATTAGTTTATTATAACATCAGTTTATAACAATAGTTCATTATAACATTAGTTTATAACATCAGTTTATTATAACATCAGTTTATTATAACATCAGTTTATAACATTAGTTTGTAACATCAGTTTATAGCATTAGTTTATAACTTTAGTTCATTATAACATTAGTTTATAACATCATTTTATTATAACATCAGTTTAATATAACATCAGTTTATAACATTAGTTCATAACATTAGTTCATTATAACATTAGTTTATAACATCATTTTATTATAACATCAGATTATAACATCAGTTTATAACATTAGTTTATAACATTAGTTCATTATAACATTAGTTTATAACATCATTTTATTATAACATCAGATTATAACATCAGTTTATAACATTAGTTTATAACATTAGTTCATTATAACATTAGTTTATAACATCATTTTATTATAACATCAGATTATAACATCAGTTTATAACATTAGTTTATAACAATAGTTCATTATAACATTAGTTCATTATAACATTAGTTTATTATAACATCAGTTTATTATAACATCAGTTTATAACATTAGTTTAAACATCAGTTTATAACATTAGTTTATTATAACATCAGTTTATAACATTAGTTTATAACATCAGTTTATTAGAAGATGGAAACAGAATAAAAACAGGAAACAGGAAGTGACGTCACCAAAACAAATCAATGAAATGATCTGAATTGATTTTCACGTTCTGCATCATGACAGAACAGAGTCTCCTTTCATTCATGAGACAAACACATGATCTTCATCACAGCATCACTGTTAGAGGGGGTGTGGTGTTGAGGACCCAAATGCACAGACGCAGCAGTTCAAGTTCCAAGGGCGGACTTTATTGCGATAAAACAAAACACAACGAATAGACAGACTAATACCAACGGTAATGTCCAGCGAACACAGGAGATCCACCTCCCCTGCTCCAGAGTCGGGAGGGCAACTCAACCGCTCTTGTGAAGGCTGCTCTTGAAGCACGCCGGACGGATTACGCTCCAAAGTCGGGAGGGCAACTCAACCGCTCTTGTGATCCACTCTCACCTGAAGAAGCAAACCAGACTGGAACTGGAACAACCCGACAAATGAGCCAGGTATGCAGTGGTCCCTAAATCACCTGCCGGTGATCAAGGCAATGCACAACAGCTGGGATGAAGGAGAGGGGCGTGGCAGTGGGCGGAAACCGGGGGTGGAGACTTACGAGCAGACAGGGAATCCAACAATCACATTACATCCAGAGGGGTTGTGTGACATCCAGAGGGGTTGTGTGACATCCAGAGGGGTTCTGTGACATCCAGAGAGGTTCTGTGACATCCAGAGGGGTTCTGTGACACCCAGAGGGGTTCTGTGACACCCAGAGGGGTTCTGTGACCTCCGGAGAGGTTCTGTGATCTCCGGAGAGGTTCTGCCAGAGGGGTTATGTGACATCCAGAGGGGTTCTGTGACCTCCGGAGAGGTTCTGCCAGAGGGGTTATGTGACATCCAGAGGGGTTCTGTGACCTCCAGAGAGGTTCTCTGACTTCCGGAGAGGTTCTGCCAGAGGGGTTCTGTGACATCCAGAGGGGTTCTGTGACCTCCAGAGAGGTTCTGTGACCTCCGGAGAGGTTCTGCCAGAGGGGTTCTGTGACATCCAGAGGGGTTCTGTGACATCCAGAAAGGTTATGTGACATCCAGAGGGGTTCTGTGACATCCAGAGAGGTTCTGTGACCTCCAGAGAGGTTCCACCAGAGGGGTTCTGTCACATCCAGAGGGGTTCTGTGACATCCAGAGAGGTTCTGTGACCTCCAGAGAGGTTTCGCTAGAAGGGTTCTGTGACATCCAGAGGGGTTGTGTGACATCCAGAGAGGTTATGTTACATCCAGAGGGGTTCTGTTACATCCAGAGAGGTTCTGTGACATCCAGAGGGGTTATGTGACATCCATAGGGGTTCTGTGACATCCAGAGAGGTTCTGTGACCTCCGGACAGGTTCTGCCAGAGGGGTTCTGTGACATCCAGAGGGGTTCTGTGACATCCAGAGAGGTTATGTGACATCCAGAGGGGTTCTGTGACATCCAGAGAGGTTATGTGACCTCCAGAGAGGTTCTGCCAGAGGGGTTCTGTGACATCCACAGGGGTTGTGTGACATCCAGAGAGGTTATGTGACATCCAGAGGGGTTATGTGACATCCAGAGAGGTTCTGTGACATCTACAGGGGTTCTGTGACATCCAGAGAGGTTCTGCCAGAGGGGTTCTGTGACATCCACAGGGTTGTGTGACATCCAGAGAGGTTATGTGACATCCAGAGGGGTTATGTGACATCCAGAGAGGTTCTGTGACATCTACAGGGGTTCTGTGACATCCAGAGAGGTTCTGTGACATCCAGAGAGGTTCTGCCAGAGGGGTTCTGTGACATCTACAGGGGTTCTGTGACATCCAGAGAGGTTCTGTGACATCCAGAGAGGTTCTGCCAGAGGGGTTCTGTGACATCCAGAGTGGTTCTGTGACATCCAAAGGGGTTCTGTGACATCCAGAGGTGTTATGTGACACCCATAGGGGTTCTGTGACCTCCAGAGAGGCTCTGCCAGAGGGGTTCTGTGACATCCAGAGGGGTTTTGTGACATCTAGAGAGGTTCTGTGACATCCAGAAGGGTTCTGTGACATCCAGAGAGGTTCTGCCAGAGAGGTTATGTGACATCCAGAGGGGTTCTGTTACATCCATAGGGGTTATGTGACATCCAGAGAGGTTCTGACAGAGGGGTTCTGTGACATCCAGAGTGGTTCTGTGACATCCAAAGGGGTTATGTGACATCCAGAGGGGTTATGTGACATCCATAGGGGTTCTGTGACATCCAGAGAGGTTCTGTGACCTCCAGAGAGGTTCTGCCAGAGGGGTTCTGTGACATCCAGAGGGGTTCTGTGACATCCAGAGGGGTTCTGTTACATCCAGAGGGGTTCTGTGAAATCCAGAGGTGTTATGTGACATCCATAGGGGTTCTGTGACTTCCAGAGAGGTTCTGCCAGAGGGGTTCTGTGACATCCAGAGGGGTTCTGTGACATCCAGAGAGGTTCTGTGACCTCCAGAGAGGTTCTGCCAGAGGGGTTCTGTGACATCCAGAGGGGATCTGTGACATCCAGAGAGGTTCTGTGACATCCAGAGGGGTTCTGTGACATCAAGAGAGGGTCTGTGACATCCAGAGGGGTTCTGTGACATCCAGAGAGGTTCTGTGACATCCAGAGGAGTTCTGTGACATCCAGAGAGGGTCTGTGACATCCAGAGGGGTTCTGTGACATCCAGAGAGGGTCTGTGACATCCAGAGGGGTTCTGTGACATCAAGAGAGGGTCTGTGACATCCAGAGGGGTTCTGTGACATCCAGAGGGGTTCTGTGACATCCAGAGAGGTTCCGCCAGAGGGGTTCTGTGACATCCAGAGAGGTTCTGTGACATCCAGAGGGGTTCTGTGACATCCAGAGAGGTTCTGTGACATCCAGAGAGGTTCTGCCAGAGGGGTTCTGTGACATCCAGAGAGTTTCTGTGACATCCAGAGGGGTTCTGTGACATCAAGAGAGGGTCTGTGACATCCAGAGAGTTTCTGTGACATCCAGAGGGGTTCTGTGACATCAAGAGAGGGTCTGTGACATCCAGAGGGGTTCTGTGACATCCAGAGAGGTTCCGCCAGAGGGGTTCTGTGACATCCAGAGAGGTTCTGTGACATCCAGAGGTGTTATGTGACATCCAGAGAGTTCTGTGACATCCAGAGGTGTTATGTGACATCCAGAGGTGTTATGTGACATCCAGAGAGTTCTGTGACATCCAGAGGTGTTATGTGACATCCAGAGGTGTTATGTGACATCCAGAGGGGTTCTGTGACATCCAGAGAGGTTCTGCCAGAGGGGTTCTGTGACATCCAGAGAGGTTCTGTGACATCCAGAGTAGAGGAAAGTAAAGGTCAGTAGAGGTCAGTAGAGGTCAGTAGAGGACAGTAAAGGTCAGTAGAAGACAGTATAGGACAGTAGAGGACAGTAAAGGTCAGTAGAGGACAGTAGAGGAAAGTAAAGGTCAGTAAAGGTCAGTAGAGGAAAGTAGAGGACAGTAAAGGTCAGTAGAGGACAGTAGAGGACAGTAGAGGACAGTAAAGGTCAGTAGAGGACAGTAGAGGAAAGTATAGGACAGTAAAGGTCAGTAGAGGAAAGTAAAGGTCAGTAAAGGTCAGTAGAGGAAACTAGAGGACAGTAAAGGTCAGTAGAGGACAGTAGAGGACAGTAAAGGTCAGTAGAGGACAGTAGAGGAAAGTATAGGACAGTAAAGGTCAGTAGAGGAAAGTAGAGGAAAGTAAAGGTCAGTAAAGGTCAGTAGAGGAAACTAGAGGACAGTAAAGGTCAGTAGAGGACAGTAGAGGAAAGTAAAGGTCAGTAAAGGTCAGTAGAGGAAACTAGAGGACAGTAAAGGTCAGTAGAGGACAGTAGAGGACAGTAGAGGAAAGTAGAGGTCAGTTAAAATGAAAGACGTTGGACTCGTCTGGTTTCTGTGAACTCACTTTTCTTCACCCGGCTGAGGTTCATCTTGTGACCGATGATGTCGCTTCCCTTTTACGGTCATGTGACCGGAGTCAGGTTTCAGGTTTCAGATGTGTTTGGGACACAGTGAGAGGGTGGGAAGTCACAGTGTCATGAAGTCTCCAATAAGTCTCCACTGTGTGTGTGTGTGTGTGTGTGTGTGTGTGTGTGTGTGTGTGTGTGTGTGTGTGTGTGTGTGTGTGTGTGTGTGTGTGTGTGTGTGTGTGTGTGACAGACCATGCTGTGTGTAGTGGTGTGTGTGTTGGGACTCTCAGGTCTCGTCAGCACCGGGCCGACGGTCCTGAGACGCTATGATGAACCGCACCAGGACCTGGACCCTGAAGTGCACATGAACATCGTGAGTACACAGCTCAAGTTTCCTGTGAGCAAACAAAGACATAAATACACACATATAGATGTATATATATATATTATATATATATATACATCTATATGTGTGTGCATATATTTATGTACATGTGTATTCGTGTCAGACGGAGATCATCCGCTGGTGGGGTTACCCTGCAGAGGAGCACGAGGTCCTGACGGAGGACGACTACATCCTGATGGTCAACAGGATCCCACATGGACTCAAGCAGGCAGGATCTACAGGGTCCACAGGGTCCACAGGGTCCACAGGGCCTGGAGGCCCGAGGCCGGCCGTCTTCCTGCAGCACGGCCTCCTGGCCGCAGGCAGCAACTGGGTCACCAACCTGCCGGCCTCCAGTCTGGGCTTCGTGCTCGCCGACGCCGGCTACGACGTCTGGATCGGAAACAGCCGAGGAAACACCTGGTCCAGGAGGCACCGGACCCTGAGCCCGGACCAGGACGACTTCTGGAGGTTCAGGTACACACACCTGTTCTGTGATTATCTCCAGGCTCAGAAGGTTCATGTATATATCTATATTTAACATGTATTGTGTGTCTGTAGTTATGATGAAATGGCTCTGAAGGATCTACCAGCTGCTGTAAACCACATCCTGAAGGTGACGGGTCAGGACCAGATCTACTACATCGGACACTCTCAGGGAACCACTATAGGTAACACACACACACACGCACGCACGCATGCACACACGCACACACACACACACTATGTCTCTCTCTAGGCTCGTTTTATTTTGAAAATCTAAGGTTCTAGCTGGAATGTTTCCTGTCTTTGATGACATCACTCTGACACGTCTCTCTGCCTCTTTTTTCCCAGCATTCATAGCGTTCTCTACGCTGCCGGAACTGGCCAGTAAGATCAAGCTGTTCATCGGTTTAGCTCCGGTGGCGACCGTCTGTTTCACCACCAGCGCCATGACCAAACTGTCCGACCTGCCCGACCCCCTCATCTGGGTAACGAGCGCTAACCACAGGACTCGCTAACGAGCGCTAACCGCATGACCCGCTAACGAGCACTAACCACATGACCCGCGAACGAGCGCTAACCACATGACCTGCTAATGAGCGCTAACCACATGACCCGCTAACGAGCGCTAACCACATGACCCGCTAACGAGCGATAACCACATGACCCGCGAACGAGCGCTAACCACATGACCTGCTAATGAGCACTAACCACATGACCTGCGAATGAGCGCTAACCACATGACCTGCTAACGAGCGCTAACCACATGACCCGCTAAAGAGCGATAACCACATGACCCGCTAACGAGCTGCCATCACATGACCCGATCATTGATTGATTGATCTTCTTGCATCGTTATCAGGGCGTGTTTGGGAGGCGGGACTTCCTGCCTCAGAGTCACATGATCCAGTGGTTTGCGGAGAACGTGTGTGCGAAGCAGCTGCTCAGCGAGTTGTGTGGGAACCTGTTCTTCGTCCTCTGCGGCTTCGACGAGAAAAACCTCAACAGGGTTCCTATTGAAAACATGTATTCAGATTATGGATTATTGGATTATTAAATTATTAGACTGTTGATTATTAATTGACTGAGTCGTTTGTTTCCAGACTCGTATTCCAGTCTACACTGAACACTGTCCTGCTGGGACCTCAGTCCAGAACATGGTCCACTGGGCCCAGGTACACACACACACACACACACACACACACACACACACACACACACACACACTCACTCACTCACTCACTCACTCACTCACTCACTCACTCACTCTCTCTAACGTGTGCTGTCTTCAGGGCGTTAATGGAGGGAAGCTCAGTGCCTTTGACTTCGGCGCAGCAGGAAACATGAAGCACTACAACCAGGTGAGGCTGTCTCATGTAGAGGGTTTGGTTCTGTCCCTCTGTGTCATGTAAAGGGTTTGGGTCTATCCCTCTGTCACATGTAGAGGGTTTGGTGCTGTGTCTGTCTCATGTAAAGGGTTTGGGTCTATCCCTCTGTCACATGTAGATGGTTTGGTTCTGTCCCTTTGTCTTATGTAGAGAGTTTGGTTCTGTCCCTCTGTCTCATGTAAAGGATTTGGTTCTGTCACATGTAGAGGAGTTGGTTCTGTGTCTGTCTCATGTAGAGGGTTTGGTTCTGTGTCTGTCTCATGTAGAGGGTTTGGTTCTGTCCCTCTGTCACATGTAGTGGGTTTGGTGCTGTGTCTGTCTCATGTAGAGGGTTTGGTTATGTCCCTCTGTCACATGTAGATGGTTTGGTTCTGTCCCTCTGTCACATGTAGTGGGTTTGGTGCTGTGTCTGTCTCATGTAGAGGGGTTGGTTCTGTGTCTGTCTCATGTAGAGGGGTTGGTTCTGTGTCTGTCTCATGTAGAGGGGTTGGTTCTGTCCCTCTATCTCATGTAGAGGGTTTGGTTCTGTCCTTCTGTCACATGTAGTGGGTTTGGTGCTGTGTCTGTCTCATGTAGAGGGTTTGGTTCTGTCCCTCTGTCACATGTAGAGGGTTTGGTTCTGTGTCTCTGTCTCATGTAGAGGGGTTGGTTCTGTGTCTGTCTCATGTAGAGAGTTTGGTTCTGTGTCTGTCTCATGTAGAGTGTTGGTTCTGTGTCTCTGTCTCATGTAGAGGGGTTGGTTCTGTGTCTGTCTCATGTAGAGGGGTTGGTTCTGTGTCTGTCTCTTGTAGAGGGGTTGGTTCTGTGTCTCTGTCTCATGTAGAGGGGTTGGTTCTGTGTCTGTCTCTTGTAGAGGGGTTGGTTCTCTGTCCCTGTCTCATGTAGAGGGGTTGGTTCTGTGTCTATCTCATGTAGAGGGGTTGGTTCTGTGTCTGTCTCATGTAGAGGGGTTGGTTCTGTGTCTATCTCATGTAGAGGGGTTGGTTCTGTGTCTGTCTCTTGTAGAGGGGTTGGTTCTGTGTCTGTCTCTTGTAGAGGGGTTGGTTCTGTGTCTCTGTCTCATGTAGAGGGGTTGGTTCTGTGTCTGTCTCATGTAGAGGGGTTGGTTCTGTGTATGTCTCTTGTAGAGGGGTTGGTTCTCTGTCTCTGTCTCATGTAGAGGGGTTGGTTCTGTGTCTATCTCATGTAGAGGGGTTGGTTCTGTGTCTGTCTCATGTAGAGGGGTTGGTTCTGTGTCTATCTCATGTAGAGGGTTTGGTTCTGTGTCTGTCTCTTGTAGAGGGTTTGGTTCTGTGTCTGTCTCTTGTAGAGGGTTTGGTTCTGTGTCTGTCTCGTGTAGAGGGGTTGGTTCTGTGTCTGTCTCTTGTAGAGGGTTTGGTTCTGTGTCTGTCTCTTGTAGAGAGTTTGGTTCTGTGTCTGTCTCTTGTAGAGGGTTTGGTTCTGTGTCTGTCTCTTGTAGAGGGGTTGGTTCTGTGTCTCTGTCTCATGTAGAGGGGTTGGTTCTGTGTCTGTCTCATGTAGAGGGGTTGGTTCTGTGTATGTCTCTTGTAGAGGGGTTGGTTCTCTGTCTCTGTCTCATGTAGAGGGGTTGGTTCTGTGTCTGTCTCATGTAGAGGGGTTGGTTCTGTGTCTATCTCATGTAGAGGGGTTGGTTCTGTGTCTGTCTCTTGTAGAGGGTTTGGTTCTGTGTCTGTCTTTTGTAGAGGGTTTGGTTCTGTGTCTGTCTCATGTAGAGGGGTTGGTTCTGTGTCTGTCTCTTGTAGAGAGTTTGGTTCTGTGTCTGTCTCTTGTAGAGGGGTTGGTTCTGTGTCTGTCTCTTGTAGAGAGTTTGGTTCTGTGTCTGTCTCTTGTAGAGGGGTTGGTTCTGTGTCTCTGTCTCTTGTAGAGAGTTTGGTTCTGTGTCTCTGTCTCTTGTAGAGAGGTTGGTTCTGTGTCTGTCTCTTGTAGAGGGTTTGGTTCTGTGTCTGTCTTTTGTAGAGGGTTTGGTTCTGTGTCTGTCTCATGTAGAGGGGTTGGTTCTGTGTCTGTCTCTTGTAGAGGGTTTGGTTCTGTGTCTGTCTCTTGTAGAGGGTTTGGTTCTGTGTCTGTCTCTTGTAGAGGGGTTGGTTCTGTGTCTGTCTCTTGTAGAGGGGTTGGTTCTGTGTCTGTCTCTTGTAGAGGGGTTGGTTCTGTGTCTATCTCATGTAGAGGGGTTGGTTCTGTGTCTGTCTCTTGTAGAGAGTTTGGTTCTGTGTCTGTCTCTTGTAGAGGGGTTGGTTCTGTGTCTCTGTCTCATGTAGAGGGGTTGGTTCTGTGTCTGTCTCTTGTAGAGGGGTTGGTTCTGTGTCTGTCTCTTGTAGAGGGGTTGGTTCTGTGTCTGTCTCTTGTAGAGGGGTTGGTTCTGTGTCTCTGTCTCATGTAGAGGGGTTTGGTTCTGTGGAGGGTTTGAGTCTCAGACATGTTGACCCTTTATGATCCCTTTAGTAAGTCTCAGGGAATTACCCACAATGCATAGCAATGTGACGTTAAACACGCAGTTACCATGGAGATGTAAACAAAGAGACACGTGATAGAATACCTTTACTCTACAACATTACGGATTAAAGATGGAACATAAACACATGAAATCAGAGGAATGAGCAGAGATTATATTTATAATATTTATTTACATTCATCAAACATAAAATAAATACACGCTTGTACACAATATGTTTTATGTATTCACGTGATGTGTTGCAGCAAAGTGCTGTCATTCATATTCACACCATCAAGCCCTGAAGCCTCACCTCTGTGTACTTCCTGTCCGTGTACTTCCTGTCCGTGTACTTCCTGTCCGTGTACTTCCTGCCCGTGTACTTCCTGCCTGTGTACTTCCTGTCCGTGTACTTCCTGCCCGTGTACTTCCTGCCTGTGTACTACTTGTCCGTGTACTTCCTGCCTGTGTACTTCCTGTCCGTGTACTTCCTGCCCGTGTACTTCCTGCCTGTGTACTTCCTGTCCGTGTACTTCCTGCCCGTGTACTTCCTGCCTGTGTACTTCCTGTCCGTGTACTTCCTGCCTGTGTACTTCCTGTCCGTGTCTGTCCGTCCGTGTACTTCCTGTCTATCTGTGTACTTCCTGTCCGTCCGTGTACTTCCTGTCCGTCCCTCAGTCCACTCCCCCTCCGTACCGCGTCCAGGACATGAAGGTTCCCACCGCTCTGTTCTCGGGGGGACACGATACGCTGGCGGACCCAAAAGACTTGGCGGTGCTGCTCACGCAGGTGAGTCCTGATGAGGAAGAGTCATGTGTTCATTCATGGTGACGACCTGTCTGCCTGCCTCTCAGGTGTCTAACCTGTCTGTCTGCCTCTCAGGTGTCTAACCTGTCTGTCTGCCTCTCAGGTGTCTAACCTGTCTGTCTGCCTCTCAGGTGTCTAACCTGTCTGTCTGCCTCTCAGGTGTCTAACCTGGTCTTCCATCAGAACATTGAGCACTGGAATCATCTGGACTTCATCTGGGGACTTGATGCTCCTCAGCAGATGTTTCCCTCCATCCTAAAGCTGCTGCAGCAATGAGAGAGAGAGAGAGAATCTGAATAATTCCTGTTATTTCTCATTAAAGCACCATATGACCAGAGCTTTCTACGCTGTTTTCTTCTCTTCGGTTTCCCGCCACAAACAAACTGACTCTTATTTTGAAAATTCTGTGAAGAAACCCAGTGAATCTGCTGAGAGCTCAACTTTGTATTCGTTGTTTTTAGCAACATTGGCACGTTAGCATCACCAAATATTGATAAAATAAAAAACATTGATTTGTTTGATGTTAATTAAGTAAAAGACCTGTCAATCAACAGCAGCATCCAATCACAAGGCTTGATTTGTGGTGGGTGAAGCTAAACCTTTATTTAGTCTTTCAAATGTTCTGTTTTTCATTTCTGCTCAATAAGAATCAGATTTGATTAAACTCATAAACACAATAACAGGTTTTATTAATAGTTTATTTTGAAATAAAAAGCTGAACGGCATAAGATGACCAAATTACACTTTTATCTACAAACACACATACAAAGTTCAGATTGTTTTATTCACCTTCTGACACTTTTACAGCTTTGGTATATTTGTTCAATCTGAAAGAGTATTTGTGCTAAGCTAGGCTAACGTTGTTTTAATAAAGGGTCAACAGTAAGTCTAGAAATCTGAATCCTCGGTCTCAAGCCATCTGTCCGTCACCGAGTCTTCTTCAGCATGGAGACGATCTTCTGGAACTTTAGTCTGGTGGCGATGTCCAGCGGGGTTTCTCCATCCTGGAGGAGGAGGATGAGGAAGAGGAGGAAGAGGAGGAGATTACAAGATGGAGGAGGTCAGATGTCTCATCATATTGAGGCAGCTGATTTGAGTCGTGGTGCGTTTGTGAACGTACGTTATTTTGGACTTTGGTGTCGGCGTTCCTCTCCAGCAGCAAAGGAACCAGACGGTGACTTTTCTTCTGACAGATGTAATGAAGGGCTGTGTTTCCCTTCTGCACACACACACACATATATATATATCTAATTATATACATGTATATATATATATAATTATATACATGTATAATGTACATTTAATGTATGAAACATTACAGATCAAACAGTAACGTGAGTTTAGTAGAAAGAGAACTGTTAGAAGGTGTGTTCATCCAGTAAAACCAGTTTAAAAATCATTTTAAACTGTACTCAAAAAGTACACTAACACGTAAAGATGAAGTGGCTAAATACCGTTAGCATGAGGTTTAATACCTTAAGCACGAGGCTAAATACCGTTAGTACGAGGTTTAATACCTTAAGCACAAGGCTAAATACCGTTAGCACGAGGCTAAATACCGTTAGCACCAGGTTAAATAACGTTAGCACGAGGCTAAATACCGTTAGCACAAGGTTTAATACTTCAAGCATGAGGCTAAATACCATTAGCACCAGGTTAAATACCTTAAGCATGAGGCTAAATACTATTAGCAAGAGGTTTAATACCTCAAGCACAAGGCTAAATACCATTAGCACCAGGTTAAATACCTTAAGCACAAGGCTAAATACCATTAGCACAAGGCTAAACACCATTAGCACCAGGTTAAATAACGTTAGCATGCGGTTGAATACCATTAGCACCAGGTTAACTCCCTTAGCACGAAGCTAACTCCCGTTAGCACAAGGCTAAATACCATTAGCCCGAAGCTAACTGATGTTTTACTCACGTAGTCCACAGCATCGATGTTCACGTTGGTACTCAGCATCATCTTCATCAAAGACACACTCTTCCTCTGTTTCTGTAACTACACACATGTATGAACTTATTGATTATCAGTAACAAGTTATGTAAAAAAAAAAAATAATAAAAAAATTATATATATATATATATATATATATATAAACTATTATATACAGTGAGGAAGTAGCCCAGCGGCAGGATGGGGTAGGGTTATACATTATATATGTTTATACATTATATATATATATTATATATTATATACCATGAGGAAGTAGCCCAGCAGCAGGATGGGTTAGGGTTATACATTATACATTATATATGTTTATACATTATATATATTATATATTATATACCATGAGAAAGTAGCCCAGCAGCAGGATGGGCATCAGGATGGAGATCATGAGATACTCCAGCAGAGAGAAACTTCTCTTGGAGACGTAATGGAGACACGTCCTCTGTTTCTGAGACACAGAGACACTTTACGTTAGACATCCTCATTGGTCAGGTATACACACACACACACACACACACACACACACACACACACCTCATTGGTCAGGTATACACACACACACCTCATTGGTCAGGTATACACACACACACACCTCATTGGTCAGGTATACACACACACCTCATTGGTCAGGTATATACACACACACCTCATTGGCCAGGTATATACACACACCTCATTGGTCAGGTATATACACACACACCTCATTGGTCAGGTATATACACACACACCTCATTGGCCAGGTATATACACACACCTCATTGGTCAGGTATATACACACACCTCATTGGTCAGGTATATACACACACCTCATTGGTCAGGTATATACACACACCTCATTGGTCAGGTATATACACACACCTCATTGGTCAGGTATATACACACACACCTCATTGGCCAGGTATATACACACACCTCATTGGTCAGGTATATACACACACACCTCATTGGTCAGGTATATACACACACACCTCATTGGTCAGGTATATACACACACCTCATTGGTCAGGTATATACACACACCTCATTGGTCAGGTATATACACACACACCTCATTGGCCAGGTATATACACACACCTCATTGGTCAGGTATATACACACACACACCTCATTGGTCAGGTATACACACACACCTCATTGGTCAGGTATACACACACACACCTCATTGGTCAGGTATACACACACACACCTCATTGGTCAGGTATACACACACACACACACACCTCATTGGTCAGGTATACACACACACCTCATTGGTCAGGTATATACACACACACCTCATTGGCCAGGTATACACACACACACCTCATTGGTCAGGTATACACACACACACACCTCATTGGTCAGGTATACACACACACACCTCATTGGTCAGGTATACACACACACACACCTCATTGGTCAGGTATACACACACACACACCTCATTGGTCAGGTATACACACACACCTCATTGGTCAGGTATATATACACACACCTCATTGGCCAGGTATACACACACACACCTCATTGGTCAGGTATACACACACACACCTCATTGGTCAGGTATACACACACACACACCTCATTGGTCAGGTATACACACACACACACCTCATTGGTCAGGTATACACACACACACACCTCATTGGTCAGGTATACACACACACACCTCATTGGTCAGGTATATACACACACACCTCATTGGCCAGGTATACACACACACACCTCATTGGTCAGGTATATACACACACACCTCATTGGTCAGGTATATACACACACACCTCATTGGTCAGGTATATACACACCTCATTGGTCAGGTATATACACACACACCTCATTGGTCAGGTGGACATCCGCCCCGTTGTCCAGCAGGTACCGGATGGCCCTCAGGTTGCCGTGGCGACAGGCCGCAATGAGGGGCGTGTCCCCGTTGTGCCGGTCCTGAAGGTCCAGCCGCTCGCCGTCGTCTCTGAGGAGGCGGTACAGAGCGTGGACGTCTCCATCGTACGCCGACTGGCAGGCCGGCTGGGAGCAAGAGGAGGAAGATGTTTCATCATCTTCTCATCAAACGGGGGAAATGAACCTGGTATGTAGATAGATATGTATATATATGTATATGTATGTGTATAGATATGTATATGTAAATGTACATATGTATATGTTTATGTATAGAAATGTATATATATGTATAGATATGTATATGTTTATGTATAGATATGTATATGTATGTGTATAGATATGTATATATGTTTATGTTTTTTTATAGATATGTATATGTATGTATATGTATATATATATATATATATATATATATATATATATATATATATATATATGTACTTTTGGTTCTTTTATACTTTTACGTATTTTTACATGAAGTTCTTTTCAATCAATCTAAATAAATTCTTCAGACTATCGGGATTTAATATTATGATTAATATGTTTTATGTGAGTGAGTGAGTGTGTGTGTGTGTGTGAGTGTGAGTGTGTGTGTGTGTGTGTGAGTGTGTGTGTGTGTGTGTGTGAGTGTGTGTGTGTGTGTGTGTGTGGCGGTTTGCTGGCTGGTGACGTCAGCAGGTAAATGTTTCCCAACTGAAGCTCTGAAGCTGAAACTTCAACACAAACCGGAAGCTGAACTTCAACACAACCCGGAAGTGAGCAGGTGAAAGCGGAGCCTGGACGCCTGGAGGAAAGAGTGAGGCTGAAGAGAGAAGAGTAGTTTCTTACCTCCGAGTACACGAGCCCCATGGCGGACACACCTGCACGGACAGCCCGGAACCCTCACCTGCAACACTTCCGGAACGACTTTTCAGAATAAGAGCCTGCTGAAGGAGAGATTACTGTTTTGTGTTGATTTTCATTAAATAATTGAAAATGATTCAACTGGAAATATTATGAATGATGAACAAATAACACAGAAAAACAAGTCTTTTGTTTATGTTTGTGGATTAAAATGTTTTATTTTGTAGTCTTTACTTCCTGCGTCTGTAATCACGTGCACAAGATGGTTGAAAATAAACTTTCTCTACTGTTTACTCTCCTTGACTTTTATTTTGTCGTTTTGGATCTTTAAACTTCCGCCTTCTTCAAACTAAAGCCACAACTCAGAGGAAGCCTCTCATACTTCTATGTATTCATTCATATGCATTTATTAATGTATTAATTCATTCATATATATGTATGTATTCATATATATTAATTCATGTATTCATTAATATATGCATTTATTGATGTATTCATGCATTAATATAAATGTATGTATTCATATATGCATTTATTAATGTATGCATGCATATATGTATGTATTCATACATATATTTATCCTTTCATATATGCATTTATTAATGTATTGTAACACCTCATTAGTATAGTGAATAAAACACCTCATTAGTATAGTGAATAAAACACCTCATTAGTGAATAAAACACCTCATTAGTATAGTGAACAAAACACCTCATTAGTGAATAAAACACCTCATTAGTGAATAAAACACCTCATTAGTATAGTGAATAAAACACCTCATTAGTATAGTGAATAAAACACCTCATTAGTGAATAAAACACCTCATTAGTGAATAAAACACCTCATTAGTATAGTGAACAAAACACCTCATTAGTGAACAAAACACCTCATTAGTGAATAAAACACCTCATTAGTATAGTGAATACAACACCTCATTAGTATAGTGAACAAAACACCTCATTAGTGAATAAAACACCTCATTAGTGAATAAAACACCTCATTA
>NC_136590.1:47274304-47281804 GCF_910589615.1 Taurulus bubalis
TAGTAGTACAGTAGTCATAGCAGTATTAATGCTAATATTAGCATCATTAATACTAGTGCAGTAGTAGTAGCATTACTAATGCTAATATTAGCATCATTAGTAGTGGTACAGTAGTAGTAGCAGTACTAATGCTAATATTAGCATCATTATTAGTAGCAGTAATAATGCTAATATTAGCATCATTAGTAGTAGTACAGTAGTCATAGCAGTATTAATGCTAATATTAGCATCATTAATACTAGTACAGTAGTAGTAGCATTACTAATGCTAATATTAGCATCATTAGTAGTAGTACAGTAGTCGTAGCAGTACTAATGCAAACATTAGCATCATTAGTAGTAGTACAGTAGTCGTAGCAGTACTAATGCAAACATTAGCATCATTAGTAGTAGTACAGTAGTCGTAGCAGTACTAATGCTAATATTAGCATCATTAGTACTAGTACAGTAGTAGTAGCAGTACTAATAATACGTCTGAAGTGTGTTTCCTTGAATGTGGCAGCTCTGTGTTTGTGTTGTTGTTTGTTGTTGTTCACACAAACAACCCGCTTCCTCCCCACGTGTGCGTGTTCGTGCAGAAGAAGATGGCGGCGCCGCCGGACTACACGGACGTGTCGCTGCCGGCTGCGGAGCGCGTGCGCGTGCTGGCGAGGATGGGCCGCGGCGTGGAGATCAGCCAGGACGTGGAGCCGCGGCGCTACCTGCGCTCCGGCGTGGAGATGGAGCGCATGGCGGCCGTCTACCTGCAGGAGGGCAGCCTGGAGAACGCCTACGTCCTCTACACCAAGTTCATCACGTGAGATGCTGCTGCTGCTAATGCTAATGCTGCTGTTGTTGTGTTGTTTTAGCTTTATTCAAGGCATGTGTGTTCAGTCTGTTCGTAGAGAAGCTGCCCGCTCACAGAGACTACCGGCTCTGCAGCCTCCCAGAGAAGCAGCTCATCATGCAGGTCAATACCCGATCAATAACACATTATATATGTATGTATATATATATTCCCCACGCTGTCTGAAATCAGAGCAGCTTTTCCAGAGGTCAACCTTTCTGCGAAAAAGAGGAAATATGTGTCTGTCATCACATCAAATGACAGAACTCAGTCTGCGCTTCCCAGATCTTTCTGCCATTGAGAAATAATTCAAGTTGTTCTTGACTCCCTTCTTGATGATGCAGAAGAAGTGAAGAGAGTCTGAACTAGAACTGATGGAGATGCAGTGATGAATCTCTGAAGAACCTTCAGTTTCTCTCCCTACCGACTTCTACTGGAGCTTGGAAAAGGCCAAAAAGGCCAAATTTCCTCTGATGTGATTTATAAAATCAGGGCTCTCAAGTGTCACGCATTTCGGTCTTAAGTCCCGCCCTCCCGCCACACATCGTATTTCTCACGCTGAAAAAACCTCTAGGCTATTTAATGTGCCGCAGCACAAACATGACCTGGTCGCTGCCCTCACCATGGAGGAATCAAGCACGTCTCCCCGAATCCCCTGACAATCAATGAAAAGAGATGGGCGACACGAATAGCCAATCAGAAGAACGTATCTGTTGTATCTCCGTCCGGAGGGGGGGGGGGGGGGGGGGGGGAGGGAGGGGAGAGAGGGAGAGAGAGAGAGAGGGAGAGGGAGAGGGAGAGGGAGAGAGAGAGAGGGAGAGGGAGAGGGAGAGAGAGAGAGGGAGAGGGGGAGAGGGGGAGAGAGAGAGAGAGAGAGGGAGAGGGGGAGAGAGGGAGAGAGAGAGAGAGAGAGAGAGAGAGAGACGCTTACCTGTCTTAAAAACTTGAGAGCCCTGGAAAATATTAAAAAAAAGAATATGTACTACTACTACTACAGTAGTAGTACATTACTAATGCTAATCATAGCATCACTAGTAGTACTACAGCAGTAGACGTACTCCAGTAGTACTACAGTATTTATGTTCTGTCTTTGTCTCTATAGAAACTTCAGGAAGTGGCTTTTCCTCGTAAAGACGAGTTGAAGAAACGTCTCCAGGAGAAATACAGCAGGGAACACACCGAGTACCTCAGAGCGCAGGTGTGTGTGTGTGTGTGTGTGTGTGTGTGTGTGTGTGTGTCGGCCAGCCAGCCAATCAGATTGCGGTTTGCAGTTGGTACCTGTTTAATTCCATCACAGGATCATGAGAGTGACTCAGTGTGACTTCCTCAGAGCCCGGCGGCGGCGGCCGACGCGTGCGGTCAGCAGCTGCAGCGCCTCTCCCTATTGGCCGAGGACAGGAGGCGTGGCCTCCTATTGGAGGAGGAGCGGCAGCGTGTCGCCGCCCTGCGACGCATGCAGATTGAATCGGAGCAGTTTCGCTACTTCGAGGACCAGCTGAGGCGTCAGGAACTGTCCAATAGGAGAGGAGAGGAGGCGGAGCCAAAGGTGACAGTTTAAGCCAGGTGGTAGTACTAGCACTGTGTATCAGTAGTACTCGTAGTATTTCTGCAGTGACATGTGCGTCCTGTAGGGGGAGACCAAAGTGTCTGAGGTGACGGACGGCTCCTGTCTGTCTCAGCAGCCAATCCGGGGCGGCGTGCGACCCCAGGGGGCGGACCTTAACAGACCGCCAGCGCCCGTCAGCCAACCAGCTGCCACGCTGGCCGGAGTAAACAGTGAGTACACACACACGCACACGCACACACACACACACACACACACACACACACACACACACACAGAGCTTTAACACATGAAGCATAGACTTCTATACAACCGGAGGAGTCGCCCCCTGGTGGTCAGGAGCAGTGTTGGGGTAACGAGTTACAAAGTAACGGATTACAGTAACGTAATTACTTTTATAGGTGACGAAGTAAAGTAACGCATTACACTCAACATATTGTAACTACACTACTTTACTAGACCTCAGTAACGCGCGTTCCTGCGTTACTCAAGACATTTGTACCAGTCCGAAAAGTTCTCTTTTAGCGGCGCGCGAGTCACACGACACTTCCTGATGAACAGCCAATCACAGAACTCCATCTGAGGGATCTGAGTGACGTAGCTGCTGGTGCGTAGAAGGAGGGAAGCGGGGAATGGAGGAGACGGAGACGGAGAGCCCGGATCCAACTGGGAGGTTCTCTCCAGGTTCCCCAGGATTAAGGATATTGCAAAACAATACAACACTCAATACCATCAAGTGCACCTGTCTGTAATGACGTGGAGCTTCTAATGAGGACAAGACACGTCTGTATGAACGGACTCCCTCTACTGGTGAACTGCAGTATTACAGCTGTTAAAGCATTGAGAACGCGCTCTTGCACGTATCATAAGACTAACTCATGTAATAAAACAAGTTACAACACTAGAAAGGCTTTCAGCCTGGGCAGTATTGTTCTGACCCCAAGGAGGAACAGGCTGTCGGATAAAAGATTAGAGAGACTTTTACTCATGCGATACAATCGCTATTTTGAAGAATAGAGAAAAATGATAAACTTCATAGGATATAGTGCACTTTCTGTTTATTTAGGCAAAGATGAAGTGGATTTTCTGTTTATTTAATTGCATTTTCTGTTTCTATTTTTTGGGTTAAGTGCATTTCTGTTTCTATTTTATAGGAAAAGTGTATTTTTCTTAACCCACTACAATGATTCCTATAACAAGCTGGTTTTGTTCTTAGGAGTCGGCCCCCGTTTGGTTTAGTGGGGTCTCATGTTTCCAAAAGCCTGTTTTCAATGTGTTATGCTGTTTGACCTGAATGTCCCCACCATGCACAGCCTCTTGGATCCTGTTTGTGGATTTTAAAGTGAGGCATATTTCTGTGGTCAGACAGTGTGAACAGGGTTAATGTTCGTTCAAGTTAATGGCTGAGTTTTATATGCCATTTAGTTTTACATGTTTACAATTACAATACACTCTGTGGAAAGGCTAAGAGATGCCCTTTATTGAACATAAAGTGATGAAAGGGCCATGATGTTTGTCCAGGTATCTTTACGGTTAATTTGGACATTTGCTTAAAAAAAAAGGAAAGTAAAGTAACTAGTAGTGAAGTTACTTTTCAAATGCAGTAACTAGTAAAGTAATCTAGTTACAATTTTCAGAAGTAACTAGTAACTTGTAACTAGTTACTTTTTCTGAGTAACTACCCCAACACTGGTCAGGAGAGAGAATGCAGGTTGTGTCCTGGTTGTAAGTGAAGGTTTGTGTGTGTTTGTTTCGTGCAGCTCAAAGGGTGGAGGGTTTGAGGCGGGTGGTGATTCCCAGAGATCTGACGTACCGTTTCCTCCTGCTGGCCGAGTCCAACACAGCCAGAGGGATCGAGACCTGCGGAGTCCTTTGTGGACGACTGGTGAGGCGTTCAATGTTTCCAGGTGATGGGTCTCACCTGAGCTGCTCACCAACCCTCCCACCTGTCTCTCCTCAGACGCACAACCAGTTCACGCTGAGTCACGTCGTGATCCCCAAACAGTCAGCCGGTCCGGACTTCTGCGACATGGAGAACGTGGAGGAACTGTTCAGTTTCCAGGACCAGCAGAGCCTGCTGACGCTTGGGTGGATACATGTACGACTTCACGCTAAACACATGTAAACACACGCTAAAGACACACTAAATACACGCTAAACTCACACTAAGCACACACTAAACACACACTAAACACACGCTAAAGACAGGCTAAGCACACGCTAAACAAACGCTAAACACACGCTAAAGACACGCTAAAGACACACTAAACACACTCTAAACACACGTAATCACACGCTAAATACACGATAAAGACACACTAAACACACGCTAAAGACACGCTAAAGACACGATAAAGACACACTAAACACACGCTAACCTCACACCAAACACACACTAAACACACGCTAAAGACAGGCTAAGCACACGCTAAACAAACGCTAAACACACTCTAAACACACACTAAAGACACGCTAAGCACACACTAAACACACGCTAAACACACATAAACACACGCTGAACACACTTGAACACTTGCTAAACACGCGTAAACACCCACTAAACACACACTAAAACATGCTAAACACACGCTAAAAAAATGCTAAAAACATGACACGCTAAACATACGCTAAACACACGCTAAACACACGCTAAAGACACGCTAAGCACACATTAAACATACGCTAAACACACACTAAACACGCTAAACAAACACTAAACACACGCTAAAGACACTCTAAACACACGCTAAAGACACGCTAAACACACATAATCACACGCTAAACACACATAAACACACTTAAACACTTGCTAAACACATGCTAAACACGCGTAAACACCCACTAAACACACACTAAAACATGCTAGACACACGCTAAAAAAATGCTAAAGACATGACACGCTAAACATACGCTAAACACACGCTAAAAAAATGCTAAAGACATGACACGCTAAACATACGCTAAACACATGCTAAACACATGCTAAACACACACTAAGCACACATTAAACACACTAAACATGCTAAACACACGCTAAACACACGCTAAAGACACGCTAAACACACGCTAAACACACGCTAAGCACACATTAAACGCACGCTAAACACACTAAACACGCGCTAAACACGCGCTAAACACACGCTAAACACACGCTAAACACACGCTAAACACACGCTAAACACACATAAACACACGCTAAAGACACGCTAAACACACATAAACACACTCTAAACACACGCTAAACACACGCTAAACACACACTAAAGACACGCTAAACACATGCTATACACACACTATACACACGCTAAACACACGCTAAAGACACGCTAAACACACAAACACACGCTAAAGACACGCTAAACACACAAACACACGCTAAACACACGCTAAACACACATGAACACACGCTAAACACACGCTAAACACACGCTAAACACACGCTAAAGACACGCTAAACACACATAAACACGCTAAACAAACACTAAACACACGCTAAACACACTTAAACACTTGCTAAACACGCGTATACACCCACTAAAACATGCTAAACACACGCTAAAAAAATGCTAAAGACATGACACACATCACAAATTACAGATGATCCTCAAAGCTTCACAATCTGTACTCGGAGACATCCTGTCCAGGACCTCCCAATAAAACATAACACCAGAGGAACCTGGGCTTGTTGTTCTCTTAGTGAAGAGTAGGAGCTCCTCTGGCGTTACGGAGGGCCTTCTTGTAACCAACTGAGGGTTGTACCATGGAGCGAGCCTCCTTTGCTTCATGCTCCTCTTCTCACACAGAACAATGACCTCCATTGTACAGATTCAAACCACTTCATTTGCATGATCAAAAATCACCATGGCAACAGGCTCTGTGGTGGAGAGACCGAATGAACACAGACGGAGGTCTCACTCTGTAGTGATCTGTGTCCTCGGCTTCAGAGGTGTGTGTTGTTGCGTGACCTCTGACCTCTGGTCCCACAGACTCACCCCACTCAGACGGCCTTCCTCTCCAGCGTCGACCTTCACACTCACTGTTCTTATCAGCTGATGCTGCCGGAGGCCGTCGCCATCGTGTGTGCTCCCAAACACAACGAGTAGGTACACACACACACACACACACACACACACACACACACACACACACACACACACTAACCCCCCCTCTCTCTCAGTACCGGTGTGTTCAGGTTATCGGGTCCCGGGATGTCGGAGGTTTCTGTCTGCAGGCTGAAAGGTTTCCACCCTCACTCCAAGGAGCCGCCTCTCTTCTGTGTGAGCATCCTCTTCTGTGATTGGACCAGAGACTCTGACCAATCACAGCCCTCTGTGACCACTGCTATCTATATAGCTATATGATATACGCAGTATGTGTGATATAAAGATGTGACTCTCTCTCTTTCTGTGTCTCTCGCCCTCTCAGGTGTGTCAACATGTGGTTCTGATGGACTCAAAGGTCAGCCTGCTGGACCTCAGGTGACAGACAGGAGGCGCTGTCTGTATGTTTACTGTCTCTAACCTCTGGAGAGGAAGCTGTGAACACGCTGCCAACGTCACTGTTCATTCTATTTAAATTGTTTTATAAAATGTTTGCTCTGCTTTTAAAACCAGCTGTAAATAGATATAAATATATATTTTTGCTGTTTTTCCTGCAGTGAAACAACTAATGTGTTTTAATGAAGAACAAACGGGTGACGTTGAGAGCCTTCTGAGAAGAACATGTGAAAGTCGACAGGCGTAACGCAGACGTTCCCTAAGGCGTAACGCAGACGTTCTCTAAGGCGTAAAGCAGACGTTCTCTAAGGCGTAACGCAGACGTTCCCTATGGCGTAACGCAGACGTTCCCTAAGGCGTAACGCAGACGTTCCCTAAGGCGTAACGCAGACGTTCCCTAAGGCGTAACGCAGACGTTCCCTAAGGCGTAACGCAGACGTTCCCTAAGACGTAACGCAGACGTTCCCTAAGGCGTAACGCAGACGTTCCCTAAGGCGTAACGCAGACGTTCCCTAAGGCGTAACGCAGACGTTCCCTAAGGCGTAACGCAGACGTTCCCTAAGGCGTAACGCAGACGTTCCCTAAGGCGTAACGCAGACGTTCTCTAAGGCGTAA
>NC_136590.1:47286804-47296804 GCF_910589615.1 Taurulus bubalis
GCTTATACGGTTAGACTCCCTGCAGGGCGCTCAGCTGACCGAGGCGTGCGTCGCTCACCTTGATCTTCATGGTGCTCGGGGCCAGGGCCGTGATCTCCTTCTGCATGCGGTCTGCGATACCCGGGTACATGGTGGTGCCACCCGACAGCACATTGTTGGCGTACAGGTCCTTACGGATGTCGATGTCGCACTTCATGATGCTGTTGTAGGTCGTCTCGTGGATACCCGCCGACTCCATACCTGCAGGACGGACGAGGAGGTGAGACGGGCGGGTGGACAGACAGACAGACAGACATGTGGGCGACAGGTGGACAGACGGGCAGACAGACCGATGAAGGAGGGTTGGAACAGGGTCTCGGGGCAGCGGAACCTCTCGTTGCCGATGGTGATGACCTGTCCGTCAGGGAGCTCGTAGCTCTTCTCCAGAGAGGACGAGGTCGCCGCCGTGCCCATCTCGTTCTCGAAGTCCAGCGCCACGTAGCACAGCTTCTCCTTGATGTCCCGCACGATCTCCCGCTCGGCTGCAGAGACACAGAGACACGCCGGGTCAGACGGGCGCCGCCTGACCGCGGAGACACTGACCTGCAGGAGGACGCGTACCCGTGGTGACGAAGCTGTAGCCGCGCTCCGTCAGGATCTTCATGAGGTAGTCGGTGAGGTCGCGACCTGCCAGGTCCAACCTCATGATGGCGTGAGGAAGAGCGTAGCCCTCGTAGATCGGCACGTTGTGGGTCACGCCGTCCCCAGAGTCCAGCACGATACCTGGGAGGACAGATGGGTAGGGGGACGGATAGGGAGACGGGTAGAGGATTAGGGTAGAGAGACGGGTAGAGGGTTAGGGTAGAGAGACGGGTAAAGGGTAGAGAGACGGGTAGAGGGTAGCTAACCATGCCCCTTAACCATGACCCCTAACCATGCCCCCTAACCATGCCCCTAAACCATGACCCCTAACCATGCCCCTTAACCATGCCCCTAAACCATGACCCCTAACCATGCCCCTTAACCATGACCCCTAACCATGCCCCTTAACCATGACCCCTAACCATGCCCCCTAACCATGCCCCTAAACCATGACCCCTAACCATGCCCCTTAACCATGCCCCTAAACCATGACCCCTAACCATGCCCCTAAACCATGACCCCTAACCATGCCCCTTAACCATGCCCCTAAACCATGACCCTTAACCATGCCCCCTAACCATGCCCCTAAACCATGACCCCTAACCATGCCCGCTAACCATGCCCCTAAACCATGACCCCTAAGCATGCCCCCTAACCATGCCCCTAAACCATGACCCTTAACCATGCCCCCTAACCATGCCCCTAAACCATGACCCCTAACCATGCCCGCTAACCATGCCCCTAAACCATGACCCCTAAGCATGCCCCCTAACCATGCCCCTAAACCATGACCCTTAACCATGCCCCCTAACCATGCCCCTAAACCATGACCCCTAACCATGCCCGCTAACCATGCCCCTAAACCATGACCCCTAACCATGCCCCTTAACCATGCCCCTAAACCATGACCCCTAACCATGCCCCTTAACCATGACCCCTAACCATGACCCCTAACCATGACCCCTAACCATGACCCCTAACCATGACCCTTAACCATGCCCCCTAACCATGCCCCTAAACCATGACCCCTAACCATGCCCCTTAACCATGCCCCTAAACCATGACCCCTAACCATGCCCGCTAACCATGCCCCTAAACCATGACCCCTAACCATGCCCCTTAACCATGCCCCTAAACCATGACCCCTAACCATGCCCCTTAACCATGACCCCTAACCATGACCTTCAACCATGACCCCTAACCATGACCCCTAACCATGCCCCTTAACCATGACCCTTAACCATGACCACTAACCATGACCCTTAACCATGACCCTAAACCATGACCCCTAACCCTGCCCATTAACCATGACCCCTAACCATGCCCCTTAACCATGACCCCTAACCATGCCCCTTAACCATGCCCCTAAACCATGACCCCTAACCATGCCCCTAAACCATGACCCCTAACCATGCCCCTTAACCATGACCCCTAACCATGACCCCTAACCATGCCCCTTAACCATGACCCCTAACCAAGATCCTTAACCATGACCCTTAACCAAGACCCTTAACCATGACCCTTAACCATGACCCTTAACCAAGACCCTTAACCATGCCCTTTAACCATGACCCTTAACCATGACCCTTAACCATGATCCCTAACCATGACCTTTAACCATGCCCTTTAACCATGACCCTTAACCATGACCCCTAATCCCGAGAGGAAGAAGTGAAGAAGACGAGGTGGAGGAGGAGGAGTGTGGTCCAACCTGTGGTGCGTCCGGATGCGTACAGAGACAGGACGGCCTGGATGGCCACATACATGGCCGGAACATTAAAGGTCTCGAACATGATCTGAAACAGACACATTATTATTATTATTATTATTGTTATTACTATTATTATTATTATCATTGTTATATTGTTTAGTTTATTTGTATTATTGTTGTTCTTATATTGTTTAGTTCAGTTGTTTTTGTTAATATAATGTTGTTATATACTATCATCATACCTGGGTCATCTTCTCGCGGTTGGCTTTGGGGTTGAGCGGTGCTTCCGTCAGCAGAGTGGGATGTTCCTCTGGAGCCACGCGCAGCTCGTTGTAGAACGAGTGATGCCAGATCTGACCAATCAGAGCAGATCACATGCTCACAGTCACTGATCACGATCAATAACGCGTGTGTGTTCATAGTTGGACGTGATTGATCAGGATCAATAAGGTGTGTTCACAGTGATTGATCAGGATCAATAAGGTGTGTTCACAGTGATTGATCAGGATCAATAACCTTCTCCATGTCGTCCCAGTTGGTGATGATGCCGTGCTCGATCGGGTACTTCAGGGTCAGGATGCCTCTCTTGCTCTGGGCCTCGTCGCCCACGTAGCTGTCCTTCTGACCCATGCCCACCATCACGCCCTGAGAGGGAGTGGGGGGGAGACGGGGGGACAGAGGGGGAGAGACGGGTGGAGGGCAAGTGGTGGGGAGACGGGGGAGAGAGGGGGAGAGAGGGGGTAATGGGAAGAGGGGAGAGACGGGGGGGACGGGGAGGGGGAGAGAGGGAGACGAGAGAGAGACAGGGGGGACGGGGAGAGACGGGGGAGACGGGACAGAGAGAGAGAGACGGGTCAGTGTTCGTCATAAAGAGTAATTCAAATTGATTCTGGGTCTTCAGTCCTCAATCAGGTCCTCATCCACCAGGGGGCGTGGCCTGTCCACACGGCGTGAGATGAACCAATCGCGTCGTCAGCGTCAGCATCAGCATTAGCATCAACATTAGCGTTAGCTCGCGGGCTCACCTGGTGGATGAACCAATCGCTGCTCTCCAGCATCAACATTAGCATCAGCATCAGCATTAGCATTAGCGTTAGCTCGCAGGCTCACCTGGTGGATGAACCAATCGCTGCTCTCCAGCGTCAACATTAGCATTAGAATTAGCATCAGTATTAGCGTTAGCTCGCAGGCTCACCTGGTGGATGAACCAATCGCTGCTCTCCAGCGTCAACATTAGCATTAGCATTAGCGTTAGCTCGCGGGCTCACCTGGTGGCGGGGCCGGCCCACGATGGAGGGGAAGACGGCTCTGGGGGCGTCGTCTCCAGCGAAGCCGGCCTTACAGAGACCGGATCCATTGTCACAGACCAGGGCCGTGCTCTCCTCATCGTCACACATGCTGAGGCAGTATTGATCGCTGATCGGTGATGGCGCTGGTTATTGATCGCTGATCGCTGATCGGTGGGGGCGCTGGACACGAGTCACTGTGGGGACGGAGACACCAATTAGTGATTATTGATGAGTGATTATTGATTAGTGACAATGAGGAGACTTGTTGTGGAGCTCGAGTACAATGTTGAAGTACTTGTACTTTACTTCAGTATTTCCATCCTCTGCTACTTTCTACTTATATTGCATCTCAGAGTAAATATTGTACTTTTGAGTTTTAGTAGTTTACTATATGTATATTATCTATTTATACATGTATATAGATCATATTTACATATATGTTTATATTGTATATATGTATATAATATATATACCAAAAAGGTACAATTACTTAAAAATGCCTCAACTGTACAGAGAAGAAACCTCTTCATTATATGTATATAATATATACTATATTATATACATATAATATAGTATATATTATATGTATATAATATATATGTATATATATATATATATATATATATATATATATACTATATTATATATATATATATATATATACATGTATGTATACATATAATAAATTAGTACTTTTACATAAGCACCATTTACCATTACTGTAGTACTACTACATGTACTGCAGTAGCAGGAAGAACCAGAGTACACTATAGTACTAATACATACGTAGGACATGTACATGTACCTCCTGCAGATACACAGACTCACTAAATACTTTCTGATCCTACAAAACACCAAAGTTGGAGTTGTGAGGTTCTGACATCTCCTCCTCCCAGAGTGCACCACTCCTCCACTGAAGGAACAACAAAGCACTCTGGGAAAACTTCCTATTTAGGGCATGAAGCTGAGTCCTGACTGTGTTTGGTCTGTTTTCTCTCTCTCTGCCTCGCTCGTCCTCTCCGTCCGCCTGTCTGTGTCTCTCTCTCTCTCTCTCTCTCTCTCTCTCTCTCTCTCTATATACATATATATACATATATATACGTATATATATATATATATATATATATATATATATATATATATATATATACGTATATATATACGTATATATATATATATATATATATATATATATATATATATATATATATATACACGTATATATATATATATATATATATACTGTATATGAAATATAAATAAATCTTATGTTCAGAATCAAAACAACATCTGTCCTTCAACGTTAGGCGTTCAAAGAACTTCTCGCCTGGAATCCAGAGAGAGCAGGCGGCATCATCATCATCACCATCATCATCACCATCATCATCATCATCATCATCATCATCATCATCACCAGGAGGCGTTCTCAATAAACTGAGGTCAAGTCGGACAGTTTCAGCTGCCTTCAAAGTAAACACAGGAAGTCACAGAAACAATGACTTCCTGTTTGTTCTGATCTGAAGGCTACTTGTAGTTTACAGATCACGTTTGGATTTATTCATATGTTTATAAATATATATTTATGTATAAATGTGTGTGGCTGCATCCTTTGTTCTTTAATGTCTGCCAGTGAAATACATTACTACTGGTTTAGATATGTGTTATATGAATCATATTTATTATTATCAACCACACAAGATATGTCTTCATATTAAACATGAGACTAACAGTCAACAATCCAGCGTTAAGTATTAAACATAAATAATAAAGTTATACAACACGTGGCGTTTGTGTCAGATCTAAGAGCCAATCAGCTCTCTGATGTGGGGCAGCAGGCGTTTCCCATCATGCACCTAGCCACGCAGACGATGGAGAGCTACTGCGGCGCCTGGCTCTAAAACCTGCGGCCGCCTTGATCTCGTGAGATTATCGTTGACCACGTGTGCATGACGTCAGAGCAAGTCGGACACAAATCTACCCAGCATGCATTGCGCGCCGATCGATTCTGCGCAGAATTCTGCTCTCGAACGAGCCTACTGTCTCACCTCTTACTTCCTGTCTCACTTCCTGTCACACTTACTGTCTCACCTCTTACTTCCTGTCTCACTTCCTGTCACACATACTGTGTCACTTCCTGTCACACCTCCTGTCTAACTTTCTGTCACACCTACTGTCTCACTTCCTGTTTCACCTCCTGTCTCACTTCCTGTCACACCTCCTGTCTCACTTCCTGTCACACCTCCTGTCTAACTTTCTGTCACACCTACTGTCTCACTTCCTGTCTCACTTTCTGTCTCACTTCCTGTCTCACCTCCTGTCTAACTTTCTGTCTCACCTCCTGTCACACCTCCTGTCTAACTTTCTGTCACACCTATTGTCTCACTTCCTGTATCACTTCCTGTCACACCTTCTGTCTCACTTCCTGTCTCACCTCCTGTCTCACTTCCTGTCACACCTCCTGTCTAACCTTCTGTCACACCTACTGTTTCACCTCCTGTCTCACTTTCTGTCACACCTACTGTCTCACTTCCTGTCTAACTTTCTGTCTCACTTTCTGTCACACCTCCTGTCTCACTTCCTGTCACACCTCCTGTCTCACTTCCTGTCACACCTACTGTCTCACTTCCTGTCTCGCTTCCTGTCTCACTTTTTGTCTCACTTCCTGTAGAGATCAGTTTGCTCTGTGGGCTAGTGAGGAAGTGAGGGCCTGCCAGTCATGACTCAGGGCACAGCCTTCACATGCAGCGATGAAAGCTTCCACTCGGCACCAAGAGACCCAAAGCAAACGCTCCTCAACACCATCACTCATACTGCAGACTAACGCTCCTCAACACCATCACTCATACTGCAGACTAACACTAACACTCCTCAACACCATCACTCATAATGCAGACTAACGCTCCTCAACACCATCACTCATAATGCAGATTAACACTAACACTCCTCAACACCATCACTCATACTGCAGACTAACGCTCCTCAACACCATCACTCATACTGCAGACTAACACTAACACTCCTCAACACCATCACTCATAATGCAGATTAACACTAACACTCCTCAACACCATCACTCATAATGCAGACTAACACTAACACTCCTCAACACCATCACTCATAATGCAGATTAACACTAACACTCCTCAACACCATCACTCATACTGCAGACTAACACTAACACTCCTCAACACCATCACTCATAATGCAGACTAACACTAACACTCCTCAACACCATCACTCATACTGCAGACTAACACTCCTCACTCATACTGCAGACTAACACTAACACTCCTCAACACCATCACTCATAATGCAGACTAACACTAACACTCCTCAACACCATCACTCATACTGCAGACTAACACTCCTCACTCATAATGCAGACTAACACTAACACTCCTCAACACCATCACTCATAATGCAGACTAACACTCCTCACTCATAATGCAGACTAACACTAACGCTCCTCAACACCATCACTCATAATGCAGACTAACACTAACACTCCTCAACACCATCACTCATAATGCAGACTAACACTAACACTCCTCAACACCATCACTCATAATGCAGACTAACACTCCTCACTCATAATGCAGACTAACACTAACGCTCCTCAACACCATCACTCATAATGCAGACTAACACTAACACTCCTCAACACCATCACTCATAATGCAGACTAACACTCCTCACTCATAATGCAGACTAACACTAACGCTCCTCAACACCATCACTCATAATGCAGACTAACACTAACACTCCTCAACACCATCACTCATAATGCAGACTAACACTCCTCACTCATAATGCAGACTAACACTAACGCTCCTCAACACCATCACTCATAATGCAGACTAACACTCCTCACTCATAATGCAGACTAACACTAACGCTCCTCAACACCATCACTCATAATGCAGACTAACACTAACGCTCCTCAACACCATCACTCATACTGCAGACTAACACTAACACTCCTCAACACCATCACTCAAACTGCAGACTAACACTAACACTCCTCAACACCATCACTCATAATGCAGACTAACACTAACACTCCTCAACACCATCACTCATAATGCAGACTAACACTAACACTCCTCAACACCATCACTCATAATGCAGACTAACACTCCTCAACACCATCACTCATGCTGCAGACTAACACTAACACTCCTCAACACCATCACTCATAATGCAGACTAACACTCCTCAACACCATCACTCATACTGCAGACTAACACTCCTCAACACCATCACTCATAATGCAGACTAACACTCCTCAACACCATCACTCACTCACTCTAAGAGGAGACAGTGAAGGAGGTGAAGAAGAGGTGAAGGAGCAGAGGAGACAGTGAAGGAGGCGAAGAAGAGGTGAAGGAGCAGAGGAGACAGTGAAGGAGGTGAAGGAGCAGAGGCTGTCAGAGGAGAAACAACTGTCTTCAGTTCAACGGAGGAGAGGAGGATTAGAGAGGAGGTGAAGAGGAGGTGATGGAGGAGAGGAGGATTAGAGAGGAGATGAGGAGGTGAAGAGGAGGTGAAGGAGGTGAGGAGGTCTTACCGTGGTGCTGGACGTGAGGTGGGCCGACAGAAGTGAGAGTCTAAGTTGCTGCGACTGAGTTTATCAACCCTGCACCTCCTCCCTCATCCCTCCATCCCAACATGGCCTGGGCCTCCTCCCTCCCTCTTCCCTCCTTCCCTCCCTCTCTTCCTCACTTTCATCCTTATAGGGCAGGCCCTGAGGGAGTCGGCCAATCAGACGACTCGCGGCGATGCTGTACTTTCTCCCATCATTCAGTGCATTCCTCACAGAGAATACTCAGGAAGTACGTTAATGCAGTACAAGTACTCATTCCACAGTATAAGGATACTCTGTTCCAGTACAAGTACTCATACCACAGTATAATGATACTCTTACAGTACAAGTACTCATACCACAGCATGAGGATACTCTGTTATACTCTGTTAAGTACTAATATCCGCAGTGATGAAATACTGTCTTAAACATAACACGCAGTAAAAAACACTATTGAAGTAAAACTGCTAATAACATACACATACATTCGTACTTATACTTATAATATATAAGTAACATGATTAACATTATTACTTATATATTAACATTATTACATATTCATTAACATGATTAATATTATGACTTAGATATTAACATGATTCACATTATTACTTATATATTAACATTATTACTTATACATTAACATGAATAACATTAGTACTTATGCATAAACATTAATAACACTATTACTTATATATTAACATTATTAACATTATTACTTATATATTAACATTATTACTTATCCATCATCATGATTAACATTATTACTTATATATTAACATAATTACTCATACATAAACATTATTAACATTATTACTTATATATTAACATTATTACTTATACCTCAACATTATTAACGATATTACTTATGTATTAACATTATTACTTATGTATTAACATTATTACTTATCCATTAACATGATTAACATTATTACTTATATATTAACATTATTACTTATACATAAACATTATTAACAGTATTACTTATACATTCACATTATTAACATTATTAATTATAAAGTAACATTATTACTTATATATTAACATTATTACTTATACATGAACATTATTAACATTATTACTTATAAATTAACATGATTCACATGATTACTTATATATTAACATTATTACTTATATATTAACATTATTACTTATATATTAACATTATTAACATTATTACTTATATATCAACATTATTACTTATATATTAACCTTATTACTTATACATAAACATTATCAACATTATTACTTATATATTAACATTATTATTTATACATAAACATTATTAACAGTATTACTTATATATTAACCTTATTACTTATACATCAACAGGATTAACATTATTACTTATATATTAACATTATTACTTATACATAAACATTTTTAGTTATATTTTAACATTATTACTTATACATTAACATTATTACTTATACATCAACATGATTAACATTATTACTGATATATTAACATTATTACTTATACATGAACATTATTAACATTATTGCTTATAAATTAACATGATTCACATGATTACTTATATATTAACATTATTACTTATATATTAACATTATTACTTATATATTAACATTATTAACATTATTACTTATATATCAACATTTTTACTTATATATTAACCTTATTACTTATACATAAACATTATCAACATTATTGCTTATATATTAACATTATTATTTATACATAAACATTATTAACAGTATTACTTATATATTAACCTTATTACTTATACATCAACAGGATTAACATTATTACTTATACATTAACATTATTACTTATACA
>NC_136590.1:47301804-47309304 GCF_910589615.1 Taurulus bubalis
ACAGAACACGTTCCCTCAATAGAACACGTTCCCTCTACAGAACACGTTCCCTCTACAGAACACGTTCCCTCTACATAACGTGTTCCCTCAATAGAACGTGTTCCCTCTACAGAACACGTTCCCTCAATAGAACGTGTTCCCTCTACATAACGTGTTCCCTCTACATAACGTGTTCCCTCTACATAACGTGTTCCCTCTACAGAACACGTTCCCTCTACATAACGTGTTCCCTCTCCAGAACACGTTCCCTCTACAGAACGTGTTCCCTCTACAGAACACGTTCCCTCTACATAACGTGTTCCCTCAATAGAACGTGTTCCCTCTACAGAACACGTTCCCTCAATAGAACGTGTTCCCTCTACATAACGTGTTCCCTCTACATAACGTGTTCCCTCTACAGAACACGTTCCCTCTACATAACGTGTTCCCTCTACAGAACACGTTCCCTCTACATAACGTGTTCCCTCTACAGAACATGTTCCCTCTACAGAACACGTTCCCTCTACAGAACACGTTCCCTCAATAGAACGTGTTCCCTCTACAGAACACGTTCCCTCTACAGAACACGTTCCCTCTACATAATGTGTTCCCTCTACAGAACACGTTCCCTCAATAGAACGTGTTCCCTCTACAGAACACGTTCCCTCTACAGAACACGTTCCCTCTACAGAACACGTTCCCTCTACATAACGTGTTCCCTCTACAGAACACGTTCCCTCAACAGAACACGTTCCCTCTACAGAACACGTTCCCTCAATAGAACGTGTTCCCTCTACAGAACACGTTCCCTCTACAGAACACGTTCCCTCAACAGAACACGTTCCCTCTACAGAACACGTTCCCTCAATAGAACGTGTTCCCTCTACATAACGTGTTCCCTCTACATAACGTGTTCCCTCTACAGAACACTTTCCCTCTACAGAACACGTTCCCTCAATAGAACACGTTCCCTCTACAGAACACGTTCCCTCTACAGAACACGTTCCCTCAATAGAACACGTTCCCTCTACAGAACACGTTCCCTCTACAGAACACGTTCCCTCTACAGAACACGTTCCCTCAACAGAACACGTTCCCTCTACAGAACACGTTCCCTCTACAGAACACGTTCCCTCTACATAACGTGTTCCCTCAATAGAACGTGTTCCCTCTACAGAACACGTTCCCTCAATAGAACGTGTTCCCTCTACATAACGTGTTCCCTCTACATAACGTGTTCCCTCTACATAACGTGTTCCCTCTACAGAACACGTTCCCTCTACATAACGTGTTCCCTCTACAGAACACGTTCCCTCTACATAACGTGTTCCCTCTACAGAACATGTTCCCTCTACAGAACACGTTCCCTCTACAGAACACGTTCCCTCAATAGAACGTGTTCCCTCTACAGAACACGTTCCCTCTACAGAACACGTTCCCTCTACATAATGTGTTCCCTCTACAGAACACGTTCCCTCAATAGAACGTGTTCCCTCTACAGAACACGTTCCCTCTACAGAACACGTTCCCTCTACAGAACACGTTCCCTCTACATAACGTGTTCCCTCTACAGAACACGTTCCCTCAACAGAACACGTTCCCTCTACAGAACACGTTCCCTCTACAGAACACGTTCCCTCTACAGAACACGTTCCCTCAACAGAACACGTTCCCTCTACAGAACACGTTCCCTCAATAGAACGTGTTCCCTCTACAGAACACGTTCCCTCTACAGAACACGTTCCCTCTACAGAACACGTTCCCTCTACATAACGTGTTCCCTCTACAGAACACGTTCCCTCAACAGAACACGTTCCCTCTACAGAACACGTTCCCTCTACAGAACACGTTCCCTCTACAGAACACGTTCCCTCAACAGAACACGTTCCCTCTACAGAACACGTTCCCTCAATAGAACGTGTTCCCTCTACATAACGTGTTCCCTCTACATAACGTGTTCCCTCTACAGAACACTTTCCCTCTACAGAACACGTTCCCTCAATAGAACACGTTCCCTCTACAGAACACGTTCCCTCTACAGAACACGTTCCCTCAATAGAACACGTTCCCTCTACAGAACACGTTCCCTCTACAGAACACGTTCCCTCTACAGAACACGTTCCCTCAATAGAACACGTTCCCTCTACAGAACACGTTCCCTCTACAGAACACGTTCCCTCTACATAACGTGTTCCCTCAATAGAACGTGTTCCCTCTACAGAACACGTTCCCTCAATAGAACGTGTTCCCTCTACATAACGTGTTCCCTCTACATAACGTGTTCCCTCTACATAACGTGTTCCCTCTACAGAACACGTTCCCTCTACATAACGTGTTCCCTCTCCAGAACACGTTCCCTCTACAGAACGTGTTCCCTCTACAGAACACGTTCCCTCTACATAACGTGTTCCCTCAATAGAACGTGTTCCCTCTACAGAACACGTTCCCTCAATAGAACGTGTTCCCTCTACATAACGTGTTCCCTCTACATAACGTGTTCCCTCTACAGAACACGTTCCCTCTACATAACGTGTTCCCTCTACAGAACACGTTCCCTCTACATAACGTGTTCCCTCTACAGAACATGTTCCCTCTACAGAACACGTTCCCTCTACAGAACACGTTCCCTCAATAGAACGTGTTCCCTCTACAGAACACGTTCCCTCTACAGAACACGTTCCCTCTACATAATGTGTTCCCTCTACAGAACACGTTCCCTCAATAGAACGTGTTCCCTCTACAGAACACGTTCCCTCTACAGAACACGTTCCCTCTACAGAACACGTTCCCTCTACATAACGTGTTCCCTCTACAGAACACGTTCCCTCAACAGAACACGTTCCCTCTACAGAACACGTTCCCTCAATAGAACGTGTTCCCTCTACAGAACACGTTCCCTCTACAGAACACGTTCCCTCAACAGAACACGTTCCCTCTACAGAACACGTTCCCTCAATAGAACGTGTTCCCTCTACATAACGTGTTCCCTCTACATAACGTGTTCCCTCTACAGAACACTTTCCCTCTACAGAACACGTTCCCTCAATAGAACACGTTCCCTCTACAGAACACGTTCCCTCTACAGAACACGTTCCCTCAATAGAACACGTTCCCTCTACAGAACACGTTCCCTCTACAGAACACGTTCCCTCTACAGAACACGTTCCCTCAATAGAACACGTTCCCTCTACAGAACACGTTCCCTCTACAGAACACGTTCCCTCTACATAACGTGTTCCCTCAATAGAACGTGTTCCCTCTACAGAACACGTTCCCTCAATAGAACGTGTTCCCTCTACATAACGTGTTCCCTCTACATAACGTGTTCCCTCTACATAACGTGTTCCCTCTACAGAACACGTTCCCTCTACATAACGTGTTCCCTCTCCAGAACACGTTCCCTCTACAGAACGTGTTCCCTCTACAGAACACGTTCCCTCTACATAACGTGTTCCCTCAATAGAACGTGTTCCCTCTACAGAACACGTTCCCTCAATAGAACGTGTTCCCTCTACATAACGTGTTCCCTCTACATAACGTGTTCCCTCTACAGAACACGTTCCCTCTACATAACGTGTTCCCTCTACAGAACACGTTCCCTCTACAGAACACGTTCCCTCTACATAACGTGTTCCCTCTACAGAACACGTTCCCTCTACAGAACACGTTCCCTCTACAGAACACGTTCCCTCAATAGAACGTGTTCCCTCTACAGAACATGTTCCCTCTACAGAACACGTTCCCTCTACAGAACACGTTCCCTCTACAGAACATGTTCCCTCTACAGAACACGTTCCCTCTACAGAACACGTTCCCTCTACAGAATACATTCTCTCTACAGGACACGAACTTGGACGGTAAGAGTTTCACAATAAAAGCATCAGAACATCAGCTGATCTTCTATCAATATTACGATTACTCGTTCTCACATGTGATTCTGTGTTATAAAGTCTCCATCAGAGACCCCAGAGACCCTCAGAGACCCCAGAGACCATCAGAGACCTCAGAGACCCTCAGAGACCACCAGAGACCCTCAGAGACCTCAGAGACCCCAGAGACCCTCAGAGACCTCAGAGACCCCAGAGACCCTCAGAGACCACCAGAGACCTCAGAGACCTCAGAGACCCTCAGAGACCACCAGAGACCTCAGAGACCTCAGAGACCTCAGAGACCCTCAGAGACCTCAGAGACCCTCAGAGACCACCAGAGACCTCAGAGACCCTCAGAGACCTCAGAGACCCTCAGAGACCACCAGAGACCTCAGAGACCCTCAGAGACCTCAGAGACCCTCAGAGACCACCAGAGACCTCAGAGACCCTCAGAGACCACCAGAGACCCTCAGAGACCTCAGAGACCCCAGAGACCCTCAGAGACCACCAGAGACCCTCAGAGACCTCAGAGACCCCAGAGACCCTCAGAGACCACCAGAGACCTCAGAGACCTCAGAGACCCTCAGAGACCCTCAGAGACCACCAGAGACCTCAGAGACCCTCGGCTCCTTTGAATTCAGATTAAAGTACTTATCATGTTTCACAGTCTGACAGTTTTACTTCAGGATGGAGATATAGCGGGCACACACACACACACACACACACACACACACACACACACACACACACACACACACACACACACACACACACACACACATTCTCTCACACACTCACTCTGGAGTTTGACCGAAAATGGGAAAACAGCCGGCCTGCATACAGGGACGTCTGAAACTGCTTCTGATTGGCCGACCAACGTCAACACACAGCGAGCCGGCGCTCACAACCAGCTCAGGAATGTATGTGTGTGTGTGTGTGTGTGTGTGTGTGTGTGTGTGTGTGTGTGTGTGTGTGTGTGTGTGTGTGTGTTCTGCCTTATTTTTCTTTTTATGGCAACAGGAGACGCAGAGGTGGAAGAAGTACTTTAGTGAAATGACTTCTTTTACAGGAAATACAAAATAGAAGCGCAAAAGTATCAATATCAAAATATACTGAAGAATCTAAGTATTTATCAAGCATAATGAATTATATTATATTGTTGATGCAGTACTGAACCAGTCCTAAATATAGACCTGAACCAGCTCTGACTATGAACCTGAATCAGTCCTAATTATGAACCTGAAACAGTCCTATATGGTACTATAAACTCTCTAGTGGGGTAATATGGTACTATAAACTCTCTAGTGGGGTAATATGGTACTATAAACTCTCTAGTGGGGTAATATGGTACTATAAACTCTCTAGTGGGGTAATATGGTACTATAAACTCTCTAGTGGGGTAATATGATACTATAAGCTCTCTAGTGGGGTAATATGGTACTATGAGCTCTCTAGTGGGGTAATATGGTACTATGAGCTCTCTAGTGGGGTAATATGATACTATAAACTCTCTAGTGGGGTAATATGGTACTATAAACTCTCTAGTGGGGTAATATGGTACTATGAGCTGTCTAGTGGGGTAATATGGTACTATGAGCTCTCTAGTGGGGTAATATGGTACTATGAGTTCTCTAGTGGGGTAATATGGTACTATGAGCTGTCTAGTGGGGTAATATGGTACTATGAGCTCTCTAGTGGGGTAATATGGTACTATGAACTCTCTAGTGGGGTAATATGGTACTATAAGCTCTCTAGTGGGGTAATATGGTACTATGAGCTCTCTAGTGGGGTAATATGGTACTATGAGTTCTCTAGTGGGGTAATATGGTACTATAAACTCTCTAGTGGGGTAATATGGTACTATGAGCTCTCTAGTGGGTAATTTGGTACTATAAACTCTCTAGTGGGGTAATATGGTACTATAAGCTCTCTAGTGGGGTAATATGGTACTATGAGCTCTCTAGTGGGTAATATGGTACTATAAACTCTCTAGTGGGGTAATATGGTACTATGAGCTCTCTAGTGGGTAATATGGTACTATAAACTCTCTAGTGGGGTAATATGGTACTATGAGCTCTCTAGTGGGTAATTTGGTACTATAAACTCTCTAGTGGGGTAATATGGTACTATAAGCTCTCTAGTGGGGTAATATGGTACTATGAGCTCTCTAGTGGGTAATATGGTACTATAAACTCTCTAGTGGGGTAATATGGTACTATGAGCTCTCTAGTGGGTAATATGGTACTATAAACTCTCTAGTGGGGTAATATGGTACTATGAGCTCTCTTGTGGGGTAATATGGTACTATGAACTCTCTAGTGGGGTAATATGATACTATGAGCTCTCTTGTGGGGTAATATGGTACTATGAACTCTCTAGTGGGGTAATATGATACTATGAGCTCTATTGTGGGGTAATATGGTACTATGAGCTCTCTAGTGGGGTAATATGATACTATAAACTCTCTAGTGGGGTAATATGGTACTATAAACTCTCTAGTGGGGTAATATGGTACTATAAGCTCTCTAGTGGGGTAATATGGTACTATGAGCTGTCTAGTGGGGTAATATGGTACTATGAGCTCTCTAGTGGGGTAATATGGTACTATGAGCTCTCTAGTGGGGTAATATGGTACTATGAGCTCTCTAGTGGGGTAATATGATACTATAAGCTCTCTAGTGGGGTAATATGGTACTATTTGTGTATTAACCTGTGGCTTCCCCTGCAGGAGGACCTGTCTCGGTGCACTTCTCTCTCTGTCTCACTGCTGATGTTTCACATGTTGACCAGCAGGTGGCGCTGCTGGTCAACATGTGAAACATCTCACAGGACGTTAAACATATGACATCATCAGATTCTTTCTTAGAAACACGTGATGATTCAGGAGTTTCCCGAAAAATCTGTCAAAAGAAGTTACATTAGCACTTCCTGCACAAGATCACACACACACACACACACACACACACACACACACACACACACACACACACACACACACACACACACACACACACACACACACACACACACACACACACACACTTCACTGTAGTACATTTCATTTAGCTGAGGCTTTTATCCAAAGAGACTTACAATAAGTGATCAACCATGAGGACAAACTCAGAACAACAAGAATCAAGGAAGAACAATTTCAATGAAGCTAAACTACAAAGTGCTATCAGTAAGAGACATTTAAGTGCTACTAAAGTGCTACTATGTGCTACCTTCCTTATTCAAGGTGTAGTCTAAAAGATGTGTTTTTATGTTGTGATGGAAGACGTAGAGACTTCCTGCTGTCCTGATGTCAATGGAGCTCATTCCACCAATGAGGAGCCAGGACACAAACAGTCTGACTTTGTTGTGTTTAGCTCTCAGTGACGGAGCTACAGTACTCTACTGCAGTACTCTACTGTAGTACTCTACTGTAGTACTCTACTGCAGTACTCTACTGTAGTACTCTACTGTAGTACTCTACTGTAGTACTCTACTGCAGTACTCTACTGTAGTACTCTACTGCAGTACTCTACTGCAGTACTCTACTGTAGTACTCTACTACAGTACTCTACTGTAGTACTCTACTGCAGTACTCTACTGTAGTACTCTACTGTAGTACTCTACTGCAGTACTCTACTGTAGTACTCTACTGCAGTAC
>NC_136590.1:47316804-47319304 GCF_910589615.1 Taurulus bubalis
GGACTGAGAGGTCTTGGTCCTGATGGACTGTGAGGTCTTGGTCCTGATGGAGCGTGAGGTCTTGGTCCTGATGGAGCGTGAGGTCTTGGTCCTGATGGACTGTGAGGTCTTGGTCCTGATGGACTGTGAGGTCTTGGTCCTGATGGAGTGTGAGGTCTTGGTCCTGATGGAGCGTGAGGTCTTGGTCCTGATGGACTGTGAGGTCTTGGTCCTGATGGACTGTGAGGTCTTGGTCCTGATGGAGCGTGAGGTCTTGGTCCTGATGGAGCGTGAGGTCTTGGTCCTGATGGACTGTGAGGTCTTGGTCCTGATGGACTGTGAGGTCTTGGTCCTGATGGAGCGTAAGGTCTTGGTCCTGATGGAGGGTGAGGTCTTGGTCCTGATGGACTGTGAGGTCTTGGTCCTGATGGAGCGTGAGGTCTTGGTCCTGATGGAGGGTGAGGTCTTGGTCCTGATGGACCTCCTGTCAGAGGGAAGGGACTCAACCAGGTTGTGTCCAGGGTGAGAGGGGTCAGCTACGATCTTTCTAGCTTGCTTCAGAGTCCTGGAGGGACGGCAGGTTGCAGCCAATCACCTCTCAGCAGAGCGGATGATGCGCTGCAGCCTGGCCTTGTCCTTGGCAGTGGCTGCAGCATACCAAATGGAGATGGAGGAGCAGAGGATGGACTCAACGAAGAAGTTAGTGCACCATTATTGTCTTTGGTATATAATAGGACTTTTATATATTATTATAATATACACTTTAATATCCATCATATACACATTCAGTTTTATAGTTCAAATGCAGCTTATTCATGAATTATTTGCCATGAATGGGTGTTTAGAGACTATTTTCCAACATTTTGTGTTGATTATGAACACCTTAACCTTAATTATGTTGTTTCAGTGCAGAACAGATTCATGTAAAAGAATCAAACATAAAATAGTATTACACTGGTTTGTTGTGCAAATGTTTGTCATTCATTCCACTTTGAGATTACAGTCATGTACATATTAATATTCTGATCATGTGAACACATAAAACATGAACAACTGAATAACTGAGTAGTTAGGGATATACAGTATAGTTATATACAGAGATGAAATACATGTATATTACGTATACTATTACGTATTACGTATACTCTGATAATCTAATGAGTAGATTTCTGAATCTTCACATCATCATTCAGAAACTGATCACTTCAGAAACTTCTCCATCAGATCAAGAACTCTGCATTAGTTCAGGAGGTCTCTCCTTTAGGTCAGGAGGTCTCTCCTTCAGGTCAGGAGGTCTCTCCTTCAGGTCAGGAGGTCTCCTTTAGGTCAGGAGGTCTCTCCTTCAGGTCAGGAGGTCTCTCCTTCAGGTCAGGAGGTCTCTCCTTCAGGTCAGGAGGTCTCTCCTTCAGGTCAGGAGGTCTCTCCTTCAGGTCAGGAGGTCTCTCCTTTAGGTCAGGAGGTCTCTCCTTCAGGTCAGGAGGTCTCTCCTTCAGGTCAGGATCTCTCCTTCAGGTCAGGAGGTCTCCTTCAGTCGTTCGTCCTGTGTGTGCGCAGCGTCCCGGCCAGCCGGTCCCAGTGGGTGAAGTAGGGCGCGTAGTTGCAGGTGGACTGCACGTGGTGCAGGTCGTGGTGGCGCGCCCCGCCGTACAGCCCCAGCGGCACCAGGCGGTGGGCGGCCCAGGGCAGGTCGTAGCCGCAGTGGTCCTCCACTGACAGCCAGATGTTCAGCAGGAAGAAGACCAGCTCGCTCAGCGGGTGCAGGCCCAGCAGCACCGGGTTGGCGGCCGCGAAGAGACCCAGACTCAGAGTCTCCCAGGACCCAGAGTGCTCCGTAGTGAGGACGGAGGGGGAGGAGTAGGTGTGGTGCACCTGGAGGAGGAGGAGGAGCAGGATAAAGAGAAAGAGGAGGAGGAAGATGAAGATGAGGAGGAGCAGGAGGAGAAAGAGATAGAGGTGGATACCATTTTTAAATAATTTGTATTATTATTATTCATATTTTCTTATTATTAATGTTTTACCTAAATGATAGAAATCATTTTAAAGTGTCCATTTACTAGCTGTTTATATATATATATATATATATATATATTTATTATTTATAGTTTATTCACACTAAAATTACTGTTTACCACAAATATATCTTAATTTATGAATATTTTAGATTCATATTTTTGTAGTGTTTCTTTTCCGACATATTTAACAATCATAACTGGAGGAGAACTCAGATGTTCATTGACATAAAGATGAATAGATAAATAATAACATCATAATATCATAATAACATCATAATATAATAACATAATGATAATATAGTAATAACATAATAATAACAAAAGCATAATAATAACATGAGAACATAATAATAACATGAGAACATAATGAAAACATAATGATAATATAGTAATAACATAATAATAACATGGTAATAACGTGATAACATAATAACATTATCACATAAAAACAGAATAATAACCTAGTAACATGATAATAACATGAGAACATAATAATAACATGATAACAT
>NC_136590.1:47324304-47339304 GCF_910589615.1 Taurulus bubalis
GTAAGACTCACCTGCTGACCACCTGCTGACCACTCGTTTATCCACTTGTTGACCACTTGTTGACCACCTGCTGACCACTTGTTGACCCTCTTGTTGACCCTCTTGTTGACCCACTTGTTGACCCTCTTGTTGACCTCTTGTTGACCTCTTGTTGACCAACCTGCTGACCACTTGTTGACCCTCTTGTTGACCACTTGTTGACCCACTTGTTGACCCTCTTGTTGACCCACTTGTTGACCCTCTTGTTGACCACTTGTTGACCACCTGCTGACCACTTGTTGACCCTCTTGTTGACCCACTTGTTGACCCTCTTGTTGACCCACTTGTTGACCCTCTTGTTGACCCTCTTGTTGACCTCTTGTTGACCAACCTGCTGACCACTTGTTGACCCTCTTGTTGACCACTTGTTGACCCACTTGTTGACCCTCTTGTTGACCACTTGTTGACCCACTTGTTGACCCACTTGTTGACCACTTGTTGACCCTCTTGTTGATCCACTTGTTGACCCTCTTGTTGACCACTTGTTGATCCACTTGTTGACCACTTGTTGACCCACTTGTTGACCCTCTTGTTGACCACTTGTCGACCCACTTGTTAACCCTCTTGTTGACCACTTGTTGACCCTCTTGTTGACCCACTTGTTGACCCTCTTGTTGACCAACCTGCTGACCACTTGTTGACCCTCTTGTTGACCACCTGCTGACCACTTGTTGACCACTTGTTGACCCACTTGTTGACCCTCTTGTTGACCCTCTTGTTGACCCACTTGTTGACCCTCTTGTTGACCACTTGTTGACCCTCTTGTTGACCACTTGTTGACCACTTGTTGACCAACCTGCTGACCACCTGCTGACCACTTGTTGACCCTCTTCTTGACCCACTTGTTGACCCTCTTGTTGACCTCTTGTTGACCAACCTGCTGACCACTTGTTGACCCTCTTGTTGACCCTCTTGTTGACCCTCTTGTTGACCAACCTGCTGACCACTTGTTGACCCGCTTGTTGACCCACTTGTTGACCCTCTTGTTGACCACTTGTTGACCCACTTGTTGACCCTCTTGTTGACCACTTGTTGACCCACTTGTTGACCCTCTTGTTGACCCTCTTGTTGACCAACCTGCTGACCACTTGTTGACCCTCTTGTTGACCACTTGTTGACCCTCTTGTTGACCAACCTGCTGACCACTTGTTGACCCTCTTGTTGACCACCTGCTGACCACTTGTTGACCACTTGTTGACCCTCTTGTTGACCACTTGTTGACCACTTGTTGACCCACTTGTTGACCCTCTTGTTGACCACTTGTTGACCCTCTTGTTGACCCACTTGTTGACCCACTTGTTGACCACTTGTTGACCAACCTGCTGACCACCTGCTGACCAGTGGTCACTGATAACCTGTTTGTTGTGTGACTGCAGACCAAACGAGAGAAGGAGGGAACAGAAAACCTGTTGGTGACCAACATCGACCTGGGAGCCATTGCTGAGAGTGAGTACCTGATCAATATCTGATCAATATCTGCTCAATATCGCACCAGAACCTGATCAATACCTGCCCTCAATCTGGGTCTCTGATGGAGTCTGAGCTGGTTTCCCCAGAATCCAACCCGGTGGCTCCGATGGTGAGCTTTAAGAAAAACTCTATAAAAACAGGTCTTATAGAGGACCAGGACTAGACTGAGGTCTATAGAGGACCAGGACTAGACTGAGGTCTATAGAGGACCAGGACTAGACTGAGGTCTATAGAAGACCAGGACTACACTGAGGTCTATAGAGGACCAGGACTACACTGAGGTCTATAGAGGACCAGGACTACACTGAGGTCTATAGAGGACCAGGACTACATGAGGTCTATAGAGGATCAGGACTAGACTGAGGTCTATAGAAGACCAGGACTACATGAGGTCTATAGAGGATCAGGACTACACTGAGGTCTATAGAGGATCAGGACTACACTGAGGTCTATAGAGGACCAGGACTAGACTGAGGTCTATAGAGAACCAGGACTACATGAGGTCTATAGAAGACCAGGACTACACTGAGGTCTGTTGAGGACCAGGACTACACTGAGGTCTATAGAAGACCAGGACTACACTGAGGTCTATAGAAGACCAGGACTAGACTGAGGTCTATAGAAGACCTGGACTACACTGAGGTCTGTTGAGGACCAGGACTACACTGAGGTCTATAGAAGACCAGGACTACACTGAGGTCTATAGAAGACCAGGACTACACTGAGGTCTATAGAAGACCTGGACTACACTGAGGTCTATAGAAGACATGGACTACACTGAGGTCTGTTGAGGACCAGGACTACACTGAGGTCTATAGAAGACCTGGACTACACTGAGGTCTGTTGAGGACCAGGACTGTTCATTCGACCTCTTGTGTTTTGGAACTGTAGCATGAAATCATATAGCATATAGCTAGCTAGCTAGCAGCCCAGAAATGAGATTTCCAACTAGACTGAAGTCGGGATCTCTGTTCTAACGTCTGATTTGTCCGTCACAGAGGGCCAACACTGCGACATTCACAGATCCACTCAGGTAAGACTCACCTGCCGACTCACCTGTTTATCAGTGGTGCGTTCACTGACCCGACTGTGACGTCTGTTTGTTTTTGTGACTGCAGACCAAACCAGAGGACAGGGGAACCGAGAACCCGTTTGTCCTGGCGGTGACGATCAAAGACGAATACGGCCACATCGACCTGGGAGCCATCGCTGAGCGTGAGTACCTGATCCATACCTGATCCATATCCAATCCATACCTGATCCATACCCAATGCATACCTGATCCATACCCAATCCATACCTAATCCATACCTGATCCATACCTGATCCATACCTGATCCATACCCAATCCATTACCGATCCATACCCAATCCATACCCAATCCATACCCGATCCATACCTGATCCATACCTGATCCATACCTGATCCAGACCTGATCCAGACCTGATCCAGACCCGATCCAGACCTGATCCATACCTGATCCATACCCGATCCTTACCTGATTCTTACCTGATCTATCCAGGAGCTCGAGTGGAAGCTGCCCAGCCGGTGACCTCTGACCTCCGTCCGGTGACCTCTGACCTCCGTCCAGAGTTGGTTCTGCAGAGCGCCTCGTTGAAGTACTTCACCTGCGCGGCGTGCGGTAAATCCTTCCCGTCCCAGAGCGGCCTGACGGTCCACCGCCGCGCCCACGCCGGAGAGAAGCGGCCGCACGAGTGCGCGCAGTGCGGCAAGCGCTTCTCTAAGCGGGCGCAGCTGAAGACGCATGACGTCGTCCACACGGGCGAGAAACCGCACGGCTGCGAGGTCTGCGGCCGCCGCTTCAACCTGCCGCAGAACCTGCAGCGCCACGCGCACACGCACACCGGCGACAAGGTGTACGTGTGCGGCTCCTGCGGGAAAGGCTTCACCCGCGCCGTCACGCTGAAAACGCACCAGCTCATCCACACCGGGCAGAAGCCCTTCGGCTGCGACCAGTGCCCCAAAACCTTCCGGCACGCCGTGAACCTCAAGAACCACCAGCGGATCCACAGCGGGCTGCGGCCCTACGGCTGCGACGTCTGCGGGAAAACCTTCCGGCAGACGGTGAACCTGAAGATCCACCGCCGGGTCCACACCGGCGAGCGCCCGTTCGGCTGCCAGCAGTGCGGCAAGACGTTCAGCCAGCAGAGCAGCCTGATCTCGCACGGGCGCACGCACTCCGCCGAGCGGCCCTTCGCCTGCAGCTGCTGCGACAAGAGGTTCAACAACGCCAACAGCCTGAAGCTGCACCTGCGCGTGCACACGGGGGAGAAGCCGTACGCGTGCGACGTTTGCGGCCGCAGCTTCAGCCAGGGCAGCCACCTGAGGACGCACAGGCGGCACGTGCACGCCGGCGGCAAGCAGTACATCTGTGACCGGTGCGGGAAGAGGTACTCGGACCAGCGCAACCTGAAGCTGCACAAGTGCGGCTACGCGTGAGCGCCAACGGGGGGCGGGGGTTAGACAGGAAGTGGACCTGCTCAACCAATCGGAGCTCTTGCATGTTGAGGTTTCCTTTCAACGCTTACCTGATTGGTCCTGAAGTCAGTTTGTTTGAATACTCCACTACCCATAAGTCTCTTTGGCGGTTTCTGACGTTTCAACTACTGAAACCTGATACAAGCCCCGCCCACTGAAACACTGCTCTCTGATTGGTTGAGATTACGTTGCTGAAATACTCTGAATGTGTACACACTGATGCCTTTTATAATTTTATAGATTATATTTTACATCTGAGGTCAAATAAATAAATACAATCAGCAAACCAGTTTGTCCTTTAATGAGCGTTAAAGTGGTCACATGACTTTCACTGTCGAGTCAAACTAAACAATACACAAAAACACCAATTATCAGCATCAATCATTTTATTTTGTTTCTATGTTCGTAAGTTTGTATGAATTTCTGCTTGGCAATAAATTATAGAAAACAAAATGAAGTTAAATACACACACACAATCACACATATATATATATTTATATATTGTGTGTGTGTGTGTATGTATGTATGTATTTAAACTGAATTCGATGTGATCCTCGTCATCCGTCTGACGTCAGGCTGACGTAGCCCACGTCACCGGACCTCAACATGGCGCCTCTCCGCCCAGAGATCACCTGTCACCGCCGAGGATGAGAGCCGCCCAGATCGGCCCACCGACCGTCCCCCTGCCGGCCTGAGGGCTCTGTGTCCCGCTATGACGCTCCGGAGGACTCCGCTGTCTCTTTACCGAGGACGAGGCGTCGCAGCCGGCTTTGTTTCTGCCGAGCAGCGCTGACAGAAGCTCCAGAGAGGTGAGTGGGACCGGAAACTAGCGTGGCTGGCCTTCAAAATAAAACCATATAACAAGAGCTGAAATGAGTAAGAATGGCCTTCAAAATAAAACCATATACCAATACCGGAAACTAGTGGGACTGGCCTTCAAAATAAAACCATATACCAAGAGCTGAAACTATTAAGAATGGCCTTCAAAATAAAACCATATACCAAGATCGGAAACTAGTGGGGCTGGCCTTCAAAATAAAACCATATTCCAAGAGCTGAAACTAGTCAGGCTGGCCTTCAAAGTAAAACATAATATGACATAACTGGAAACCAGCGGGGCTGGCCTTCGTTCTATCACCTGAACAACAAGTTCATAATAAAATGATTGAAAATCAGCCTGATTATGATCAAAATTGACTTTAAGATTATTATAATTTTAAAAAGTCAAGACAAAAACATTTAATTTGAAACGCGTTTTCCTTCAAAGACAGGAAGTGGTTTGCTGCCGTCCTCGTGGCCGTTGGAGTGAAATGGAAAGGAGCGACGCAGACGAGTCCTCGCCGCGTCGCCGGCGACCAATCAGAAGCTGCTCTGACAGTCAGGGGGCGGGGCCTGGTCTGAGCGACGACGTCTCCCAAACAAACCGGATGAGTCCAGGTGTGGAGGTGACGTGTCGCTCCAACGGGCTGGCGTCCTGCACCGAGGGGTCAGAGGTCGACCGCTGTGGGGGCGGAGCTTCGGACCTGTACGCTCAGCATAGGAAGCCCTCAGACCCCGACTCAGACACACAGGAGGGGGATGTGACCTCTGACCTCCAGGAGGCCAGCTCTGACGATGACGCCTTCCACGCAGAGCCAGCGCCAGGTGAGCGGAGCCCCGCCCCCCGCCACAGTAGCCCCGCCCCCCGCCACAGGAACACCTTCCAGTGCGGCCGCAGGCAGAGCGACCCGGGTCAGCTGGGTCCGGACCACGGAGGTTCAGAGTCTGAGCTGCAGTCCAGGAGGCCAGACCTCGCCGAGTACTTCAGCAGGTACATGAGGCACGAGGCGGATCAGCACCAGATCAGCACCAGATCAGTACTAGATCAGATCACTGCTTCTGTGTTCTGAGTTCTACTAATGATTGAATGCACTTATTGTAAGTCAATACTAGATATATAAGGTGTGTGTGTGTGTGTGTGTGTGTGTGTGTGTGTGTGTGTGTGTGCGCGCGCAGCAGGAAGCAGCGGTCCGTGACCCAGAACCTTCCGGGCTGGAAGCTGTTCGGTAAACTTCCTCCCAAACAGAGTCCCACCAAACAGGCTCGGGTCATCCAGCAGGTACCGGCTGTCTATTTAAGGAGCACCTTTTCAAAATAAAGGTCGAGGAGCACCTGCAGCTGGTAGATCAGGTGTCTTTGGGATGTCGTTGCAGGAGTTTGAGGCGCGGCAGATCGCCTGCAGCTCTCCTACCCATCATGCCGCGGGGCAGCAAAGCAAGAAAAAGGTGGAGTTTGAGCCGCTGTCGACCACCGCACTGATCCTGGAGGACCGGCCGGCGTACGACTACTTCCTGTCTCTCCTTCCTGAATCACTTCCTGTCTCTCCTTCCTGAATCACTTCCTGTCTCTCCTTCCTGAATCACTTCCTGTCTCTCCTTCCTGAATCACTTCCTGTCTCCTTTCTGAATCACTACCTGTCTCTCCTTCCTGAATCACTTCCTGTCTCTACTTCCTGAATCACTTCCTGTCTCCTTCCTAAATCACTTCCTGTCTCTCCTGATTCACTTCCTGTCTCTCCTTCCTGAATCACTTCCTGTCTCTCCTTCCTGAATCACTTCCTGTCTCTCCTTCCTAAATCACTTCCTGTCTCTCCTTCCTGAATCACTTCATGTCTCTACTTCCTGTCTCCTTCCTAAATCACTTCCTGTCTCTCCTGATTCACTTCCTGTCTCTCCTGAATCACTTCCTGTCTCTCCTTCCTGAATCACTTCCTGTCTCTCCTTCCTGAATCACTTCCTGTCTCTCCTTCCTAAATCACTTTCTATCTCCTTCCTAAACACTTCCTGTCACCTTCCTAAATCACTTCCTGTCGCTCCTTCCTGAATCACTTCCTGTCTCTTCTGAATCACTTCCTGTCTCTACTTCCTGAATCCCTTCCTGTCTCTCCTTCCTGAATCACTTCCTGTCTCCCCTTCCTGAATCACTTCCTGTCTCTCCTTCTTAAATCACTTCCTGTCTCCTTCCTAAATCACTTCCTGTCTCTCCTTCCTGAATCACTTCCTGTCTCCCCTTCCTGAATCACTTCCTGTCTCTCCTTCTTTAATCACTTCCTGTCTCCTTCCTAAATCACTTCCTGTCTCTACTTCCTAAATCACTTCCTGTCGCTCCTTCCTGAATCACTTCCTGTCTCTCCTTCTTAAATCACTTCCTGTCTCCTTCCTAAATCACTTCCTGTCTCTACTTCCTAAATCACTTCCTGTCGCTCCTTTCTGAATCACTTCCTGTCTCTCCTTCTTAAATCACTTCCTGTCTCCTTCCTAAATCACTTCCTGTCTCTCCTTCCTGAATCACTTCCTGTCTCTCCTTCCTGATTCACTTCCTGTCTCTCCTTCTTAAATCACTTCCTGTCTCCTTCCTAAATCACTTCCTGTCTCTACTTCCTGAATAACTTCCTGGCCGTTTCTCAATAAGCGTTCTTCTCTGTACTCGTGTTCTCTGGACTCGTGAAACATCATCAGTCGCGGCCCAAGTACTGTTCCAATTCAAAAGTCCGCTTCTCGCCAAGAACGGTGAAAATGCCCGGATGTGACTTGATCCGCCCATTTTACCCAGGATGCATCAGAGCAGACTTGAGCGTTCTTGAGAGAGCCAATATCCCAGAATGCATTTCGGTCCAGCAAACGGGGAACAATGGCGGATGAGAAAACTCATAACTGAAAGTTGACATTCTCTGAATACTACTATTGTTGAGTCACAACATGTAATTTTAGGATGTTTTCAGGCGAGAAGTTAGTTGTTTAAGCATCAAATCTGTGGTCGCTTTCTCAAGAATCGGCCGACTTAAAAAGATACGCCGACGGGTCGAGGTTCTGCTCGCGGACCGTGAGCCCGCAGCACCGGGCCGTCAGCGCTCTGCTGCCCGCCGACAGCAGCCGGATCTCGGCTGGACTTTTTGAAATGATCCGCTGGCTCCGATGTCTCCGTATCGATTAAACATGAGATATAATTCTGTTTTGAGGATTTAACAAGCAATCATTATTATTTATTCACATGCAATTATATGTATATATATATATATATATATATATATATATATATATATATATATATATATATATATATATATGTGTATATATATATATATAATACATATTTATAAACATATAATATATACAATTATATGTGTATCTATATAAATATATAAGTATATATAAAACACATTTGTAAACATATTATATCTACATTTATATGTGTATCTATATAAGTATTTATATAAAATACATATTTATAAACACAATATATATACAATGAGATGTGTATATGTGGGTGTGTGTATATATATATATATATATATATATACAATATACAATATATACAATGATATGTGTATGTCTGTGAAACCAGTACAAAAAAAGCAGGGTTGTCATATTTTGTTTGAATGTAAAAATACTTTACAGTGAAGAATCAGAGTAACCATGACAACAACAGCTGAGGTGGTGACATCATCAAGTCAGCTGCTGTTCCAATTGCAGAAAGACCGTCCTGCGTCCTCCTGTCTTTGAGAGTCTGGACTCCCAAGACCAGACTCCAGAAGTTCACAAGCCCAGACCTGTGTACTTGGTATTGAGAAACGGCCCCTGTCTATACTTCCTGAATCACTTCCTGTCTCTCCTTCCTGAATCACTTCCTGTCTCTCCTTCCTGAATCACTTCCTGTCGCTCCTTCCTAAATCACTTCCTGTCGCTCCTTCCTGAATCACTTTCTGTCTCTCCTGAATCACTTCCTGTCTGTCCTTCCTGAATCACTTCCTGTCTCTCCTTCCTGAATCACTTCCTGTCTCTCCTTCCTGAATCACTTCCTGTCTCTCCTTCCTGAATCACTTCCTGTCGCTCCTTCCTGAATCACTTTCTGTCTCTCCTGAATCACTTCCTGTCTCTCCTGAATCACTTCCTGTCTCTACTTCCTGAATCACTTCCTGTCTCTCCTGAATCACTTCCTGTCTCTCCTGAATCACTTCCTGTCTGTCCTTCCTGTCGGCGGCTGGCGGCCATCTTGTGTCCTAACGGCGTGTCTGTTGCAGGAACCTCCCAGCCAAGTCAGCGGAGGAGGCCCAGAGTCACAGACAGCAGTACGAGCAGATGGTGGCCGCGGCCAAGCGGAGAGGTGCGTTTGATTTAATCTGCTGCACCTCCCACATGGGTGGAATTTATCAGATTATTCATAATATTTCATGTGAAGCAGTTCATGTGGAGTTAAAACTAGGAAGTAATACGTAGGGAAGGAAAGAGGATTTCCCATAATGCTCTAGTGAGACTATCGGTCCTGTCTGTCTCCAGAGCTGAAGGAGGCTCAGAGGAGGCGGCAGCAGAAGGAGGAGCGGCTCCGACAGGAGGAGCTGCTCTCAAACACCTCGCTGGTCTGGAACCTGCACATCCTGCCGCACTGGGACCTCATGTAGGGCTGATGTCTGTGCTGATGTCAGAGCATCTGTGGTGATGTCTGTGCTGATGTCAGAGCATCTGTGGTGATGTCTGTACTGATGTCAAAGCATCTGTGGTGATGTCTGTACTGATGTCAGAGCATCTGTGGTGATGTCTGTACTGATGTCAGAGCATCTGTGGTGATGTCAGAGCGTCTGTGATGATATCAGAGCGTCTGTGGTGATGTCAGAGCGTCTGTGGTGATGTCAGAGCATCTGTGGTGATGTCAGAGCGTCTGTGATGATATCAGAGCGTCTGTGGTGATATCAGAGCGTCTGTGGTGATGTCAGAACGTCTGTGGTGATGTCAGAACGTCTGTGGTGATGTCAGAGCGTCTGTGGTGATGTCAGAGCATCTGTGCTGATGTCAGAGCGTCTGTGATGATATCAGAGCGTCTGTGGTGATGTCAGAGCGTCTGTGCTGATGTCAGAGCGTCTGTGGTGATGTCAGAGCATCTGTGCTGATGTCAGAGCGTCTGTGATGATATCAGAGCGTCTGTGGTGATGTCAGAGCATCTGTGCTGATGTCAGAGCGTCTGTGATGATATCAGAGCGTCTGTGGTGATGTCAGAGCGTCTGTGGTGATGTCTGTGCTGATGTCAGAGCGTCTGTGGTGATGTCGGAGCGTCTGTGGTGATGTCAGAGCATCTGTGGTGATGTCAGAGCATCTGTGATGATGTCAGAGCGTCTGTGGTGATGTCAGAGCATCTGTGATGATATCAGAGCGTCTGTGGTGATGTCAGAACGTCTGTGGTGATGTCAGAACGTCTGTGGTGATGTCAGAGCGTCTGTGGTGATGTCAGAGCGTCTGTGGTGATGTCAGAGCGTCTGTGGTTGATTTCAGAGGGATGTCATTGTTTCAGGAGGTCTAGTCGCCGGGCTCAGGACCTGTGGTGGGGAGGTCTACCTCCCAGCGTCCGAGGAAGGGTCTGGAGCCTCGCCGTGGGAAACGAGCTCAACATCACTGCAGGTACTCCTCTTCCTCATCAAGCTCCTCCTCTTTATTGAGTCTGCTCCTCTTCCTCATCAAGCTCCTCCTCTTTATTGAGTCTGCTCCTCTTCCTCATCAAGCTCCTCCTCTTTATTGAGTCTGCTCCTCTTCCTCATCAAGCTCCTCCTCTTTATTGAGTCTGCTCCTCTTCCTCCTCAAGCTCCTCCTCTTTATTGAGTCTGCTCCTCTTCCTCCTCAAGCTCCTCCTCTTTATTGAGTCTGCTCCTCTTCCTCCTGACGCTCCTCTTCTTCCTCCTCAGAGCTGTATGAGATCTTCCTGTCCAGAGCGAAGGAGAAATGGAGGAACCTCAGTGAGACCGAGGGTAAATAAAACCAGTTAAATCTAGTTTAACCAGTGTAACTTCTGAGCTGATGTTTACTCACCTGATGGAGGTGTTTAGCCACCTGATGGAGGTGTTTACCCACCTGGTGGAGGTGTTTACTCACCTGGTGCAGGTGTTTACCTGGTGGAAGTTTCTACTCACTTGGTGCAGGTGTTTACTCACCTGGTGCAGGTGTTTACCTGGTGGAGGTGTTTACCCACCTGGTGGAGGTGTTTACCTGGTGAAGGTGTTTACCCACCTGGTGAAGGTGTTTACCTGGTGGAGATGTTTACCCACCTGGTGGAGGTGTTTACTCACCTGGTGCAGGTGTTTACTCACCTGGTGCAGGTGTTTACCTGGTGGAGATGTTTACCCACCTGGTGGAGGTGTTTACTCACCTGGTGGAGGTGTTTACCTGGTGGAGGTGTTTACCCACCTGGTGGAGGTGTTTACCTACCTGGTGGAGGTGTTTACCCACCTGGTGGAGGTGTTTACCTACCTGATGGAGGTGTTTACCCACCTGGTGGAGGTGTTTACCCACCTGATGGAGGTGTTTACTCACCTGATGGAGGTGTTTACCCACATAGTGGAGGTGTTTATCCACCTGATGGAGGTGTTTATCCACCTGATGGATGTGTTTACTCACCTGATGGAGGTGTTCACCCACCTGGTGGAGGTGTTTACCTGGTGTAGATGTTTACCTGGTGGAGATGTTTACCCACCTGGTGGAGGTGTTTACTCACCTGGTGCAGGTGTTTACCTGGTGGAAGTGTCTACTTACTTGGTGCAGGTGTTTACTCACCTGGTGTAGGTGTTTACTTGGTGGAGGCGTTTACCCACCTGGTGGAGGTGTTTACCTGGTGGAGATGTTTACCCACCTGGTGGAGGTGTTTACTCACCTGGTGCAGATGTTTACCTGGTGGAAGTGTCTACTCACTTGGTGCAGGTGTTTACTCACCTGGTGCAGATGTTTACCCACCTGGTGGAGGTGTTTACCCACCTGGTGGAGGTGTTTACCTGGTGGAGGTGTTTACTCACCTGGTGCAGGTGTTTACCTGGTGGAAGTGTCTACTCACTTGGTGCAGGTGTTTACTCACCTGGTGCAGGTGTTTACCTGGTGGAGATGTTTACCCACCTGGTGGAGATGTTTACCCACCTGGTGGAGGTGTTTACTCACCTGGTGGAGGTGTTTACTCACCTGGTGCAGGTGTTTACCTGGTGGAAGTGTCTACTCACTTGGTGCAGGTGTTTACTCACCTGGTGCAGGTGTTTACCTGGTGCAGGTGTTTACCCACCTGGTGCAGGTGTTTACCCACCTGGTGGAGGCGTTTACCCACCTGGTGGAGGCGTTTACCCACCTGGTGGAGGCGTTTACCGACCTGATGGAGGTGTTTACCTGGTGGAGGTGTTTACCCACCTGGTGGAGGTGTTTACCCACCTGATGGAGCTGTTTACCCACCTGGTGGAGGTGTTTACTTACCTGATGGAGGTGTTTACCCACCTGGTGGAGGTGTTTACCTGGTCTTTACCTGCAGGTGCAGCGCCGGCCGGCCTGGAGCTCATTGCGCGGGATGTGTCCAGGACTTTGCCCTCACTCCTCGTCTTCCACAAGGTTTGAGACGGAGACAAATCCTCACCTGCTGCCGAGAGACAGGAAGTCAATGCAGACTTTTATTTTGTAGGGCGGCCCTTACCACGACCTGCTGCAAAGCATTCTGGGAGCTTACACCTGTTACAGACCTGATGTGGAATATGTGAGTCACACACACACAACCTCTTTGTGTCTTTTTCTATCTTTGTGTCTTTTTCTGTCTTTGTATCTCTGTGTCTCTGTGTCTTTGTATCTTTGTGTCTTTGTCTCTCAGGTGCAGGCGATGTCGTCCATGGCGGCCATGTTGATCCTGAACATGGACGAGGTGGAGGTCTTCATCAGCTTCTCCAACCTGATCAACAGACCCTGTCAGCTGGCTTTCTACAGAGTGGACCACCAGCGGGTACGCCAACATGTCTGTCCTGGTCCTGAACCTAGTCCTGGTCCTGGACCTGGTCCTGAACCTGAACCTGGTCCTGGTCCTGGTCCTGAACTATTAAAGCAAATCTGAACCTTCAAACAGTCCTTTGAAGTAGTGAGGACTCTTTACACCCAGCAGAAATAAAAACTCTCTCTCTCTACCTGTCTCTCTCTACCTGTCTCTCTCTCTCTCTAGATGCTCAGGTACTTCGGGGCCTTCCAGGTGTTCTTCCAGGATACTCTTCCCCGTCTCTTCCTCCACTTCCAGTCTTCAGGTGTGACTCCAGACCTCTACCTCATGGACTGGTGAGTCAGACCTCAGGTAGTCTACTTCCCATGGTGGACCAACAGAGTCTACTTCCCATGGTGGACCAACAGTAGTCTACTTCCCATGGTGGACCAACAGAGTCCACCTCCCATGGTAGACCAACAGAGTCCACTTCCCATGGTGGACCACTAGTAGTCTAGTTCCCATGGTGGACCACCAGTAGTCCATTTCCCATGGTGGACCTACAGTAGTCCACTTCCCATGGTGGACCAACAGAGTCCACCTCCCATGGTGGCCCAACAGTAGTCTACTTCCCATGGTGGACCTATAGTAATCCACTTCCCATGGTGGACTACCAGTAGTCTACTTCCCATGGTAGACCAACAGAGTCCACTTCCCATGGTGGACCTACAGTAGTCTACTTCCCATGGTGGACCAACAGTAGTCTACTTCCCATAGTGGACCACCAGTAGTCTACTTCCCATGGTAGACCAACAGAGTCCACTTCCCATGGTGGACCACCAGTAGTCTACTTCCCATGGTAGACCAACAGAGTCCACTTCCCATGGTGGACCTACAGTAGTCTACTTCCCATGGTGGACCAACAGTAGTCTACTTCCCATGGTGGACCAACAGAGTCTACTTCCCATGGTGGACCACCGGTAGTCCACTTCCCATGGTGGACCACCAGTAGTCTACTTCCCATGGTGGACCAACAGAGTCCACTTCCCATGGTAGACCAACAGAGTCCACTTCCCATGGTGGACCACTAGTAGTCTAGTTCCCATGGTGGACCACCAGTAGTCCATTTCCCATGGTGGACCTACAGTAGTCCACTTCTCATGGTGGACCAACAGAGTCCACTTCCCATGGTGGCCCAACAGTAGTCTACTTCCCATGGTGGACCACCAGTAGTCTACTTCCCATGGTAGACCAACAGAGTCCACTTCCCATGGTGGACCTACAGTAGTCTACTTCCCATGGTAGACCAACAGAGTCCACTTCCCATGGTGGACCTACAGTAGTCTACTTCCCATGGTGGACCTACAGTAGTCTACTTCCCATGGTAGACCAACAGAGTCCACTTCCCATGGTGGACCTACAGTAGTCTACTTCCCATGGTGGACCAACAGTAGTCTACTTCCCATGGTGGACCAACAGAGTCTACTTCCCATGGTGGACCACCGGTAGTCCACTTCCCATGGTGGACCACCAGTAGTCCATTTCCTATGGTGGACCAACAGTAGTCCAATTCCCATGGTGGACCAACAGTAGTCCACTTCCCACTGGACTCAGTTGGTCCTCTATGAGAAGTGGACTACTGTTTTCCCACTTCCCATGGTAGACCAACAGTAGTCTACTTTCCATGGTGGACCAACAGAGTCTACTTCACTTGGTGAACCACCGGTAGTCTACTTCCCATGGTGGACCAACAGTAGTCTACTGCCCATGGTGGACCAACAGAGTCTACTTCCCATGGTAGTCCACCGGTAGTCTACTTCCCATGGTGGACCAACAGAGTCCACTTCCCATGGTGGACCAACAGAGTCCACTTCCCATGGTAGACCAACAGAGTCCATTTCCCATGGTGGACCTACAGTAGTCCACTTCCCATGGTGGACCACCAGTAGTCTACTTCCCATGGTAGACCAACGGAGTCCACTTCCCATGGTGGACCAACAGTAGTCCATTTCCAATGGTCGACCAACAGTAATCCACTTCCCATGGTAGACCAACAGAGTCCATTTCCCATGGTGGACCTACAGTAGTCCACTTCCCATGGTGGACCACCAGTAGTCTACTTCCCATGGTAGACCAACGGAGTCCACTTCCCATGGTGGACCAACAGTAGTCCATTTCCAATGGTGGACCAACAGTAGTCCACTTCCCATGGTGGACCAACAGTAGTCCATTTCCCATGGTGGACCAACAGTAGTCTAC
>NC_136590.1:47344304-47366804 GCF_910589615.1 Taurulus bubalis
CTGAAGCTGCGCAGGGACACGGACAACTTCCGCCATGAGTCCGGTAAGTCCTCCCGGAGAACCGGGCCTTCATCCCGCCACAGGGACACGTGACGGCGGAGAACCGGGGCTTCATGCCGCCACAGGGACACGGGACACCCAGAGGTTGCTGCCAGACTCCGGGCACAGAACCGAGGTTTAGGTCTCGAGCCTCCAGGAAGCTTCGCTCCGTGGAGAGAAACTTTAAGTGTTTCCGGAAAGACACGAGTCTCTCTCGGTTCTATCGGCGCGAGGAGAACGAGCCGGAGCGTTATTATTATTAATATTATTATCATCATTATTATTATCATTGTTATTATTATCATCTTTATTATTATTATCATTGTCATTATTATTATCATTGTCATTATTATTATTATTAAGGGGTCAAGTCCCTCTGGGGTCCAGTCCCCCTAAGTAAAGGTCCAGTCCCTCTGGGGTCCAGTCCCCCTAAGGAAGGGACCAGTCCCCCTAAGCACCCAGTCCCCCTAAGGAAGGGACCAGTCCCCCTAAGCACCCAGTCCCCCTAAGGAAGGGCCCAGTCCCCCTAAGGAAGGGACCAGTCCCCCTAAGCACCCAGTCCCCCTAAGCACGGGCCCAGTCCCCCTAAGCACGGGCCCAGTCCCCCTAAGGAAGGGCCTAGTCCCCCTAAGGAAGGGCCCAGTCCCCCTAAGGAAGGGCCCAGTCCCCTTAAGGAAGGGCCCAGTCCCCTTAAGGAAGGGCCCAGTCCCCCTAAGGAAGGGCCCAGTCCCCCTAAGGAAGGGCCTAGTCCCCCTAAGGAAGGGTCCAGTCCCCCTGGGGAGATCTACTATTCACTCTAGTATTTATTATAGTATTTCTTCTGTGATCTCAGTCAGTTTATGTCTCCCCCCCTCTCTCTCCCTCCCCCCTCAGCCCCGATCTAAGAAGCGTCGCCCGACGTTCCGCCGCCTGCTGAAGACGAGCGGCGTGAAGCTGGAGAACAAGACGAAGAACCGTCAGATGAAGCAGCAGAACGTGGCTAAGAAGCAGCGCAAGGAGCAGAAGAAGCTCCGGCAGGCGGTGAAGGACAACGTGCTGAGCACGGCCCGCCCCCTGGAGACGTACAGGAAGACGCCCGGTGAGCTCCCACAATGCACTGCTCTCCCCACCGCTGCCGCTTCTCAGTATGCATCCCTGTCTGTGCCTGTGCACGATACGATACTATCACGTTACTTAAGTCACGATACGATACTATCACAGTACTTAAGTCACGATACGATACTATCACGTTACTTAAGTCACGATACGATACTATCACAGTACTTAAGTCACGATACGATACTATCACGTTACTTAAGTCACGATACTATCACGGTACTTAAGTCACGATACAATACTATCACAGTACTTAAGTCACGATACAATACTATCACAGTACTTAAGTCACGATACAATACTATCACAGTACTTAAGTCACGATACAATACTATCACAGTACTTTAAGTCACGATACAATACTATCACAGTACTTAAGTCACGATACAATACTATCACGGTACTTAAGTCACGATACGATACTATCACGTTACTTAAGTCACGATACGATACTATCACGGTACTTAAGTCACGATACAATACTATCACAGTACTTAAGTCACGATACAATACTATCACAGTACTTAAGTCACGATACAATACTATCACAGTACTTAAGTCACGATACGATACTATCACGTTACTTAAGTCACGATACAATACTATCACAGTACTTAAGTCACGATACGATCCTATCACGGTACTTAAGTCACGATACTATCACAGTACTTAAGTCACGATACAATACTATCACAGTACTTAAGTCACGATACAATACTATCACAGGTACTTCAAAGTCACGATACTATCACGGTACTTAAGTCACAATACAATACTATCACAGTACTTAAGTCACGATACAATACTATCACGGTACTTAAGTCACGATACTATCACGGTACTTAAGTCACGATACGATACTATCACGGTACTTAAGTCACGATACGATACTATCACGTTACTTAAGTCACGATACTATCACGGTACTTAAGTCACGATACTATCACAGTACTTAAGTCACGATGCGATACTATCACGTTACTTAAGTCACGATACTGTCACGTTACTTAAGTCACGATACTATCACGGTACTTAAGTCACGATACTATCACCGGTACTTAAGTCACGATACAATTACTATCACAGTACTTAAGTCACGATTACAATACTATCACAGTACTTAAGTCACGATACAATACTATCACGGTACTTTAAGTCTCGATACTATCACGGTACTTAAGTCACGATACGATACTATCACGGTACTTAAGTCACGATACGATACTATCACGTTACTTAAGTCACGATACAATACTATCACGGTACTTAAGTCACGATACAATACTATCACGGTACTTAAGTCACGATACGATACTATCACAATACTTAAGTAACGATACTATCACGGTACTTAAGTCACGATACAATACTATCACAGTACTTAAGTCACGATACAATACTATCACGGTACTTAAGTCACGATACAATACTATCACGGTACTTAAGTCACGATACTATCACAGTACTTAAGTCACGATACAATACTATCACGGTACTTAAGTCACGATACAATACTATCACGGTACTTAAGTCACGATACTATCACAGTACTTAAGTCACGATACAATACTATCACAGTACTTAAGTCACGATACAATACTATCACAGTACTTAAGTCACGATACAATACTATCACGGTACTTAAGTCACGATACTATCACGGTACTTAAGTCACGATACGATACTATCACGGTACTTAAGTCACGATACGATACTATCACGTTACTTAAGTCACGATACTATCACGGTACTTAAGTCACGATACTATCACAGTACTTAAGTCACGATACGATACTATCACGTTACTTAAGTCACGATACTATCACGTTACTTAAGTCACGATACTATCACGTTACTTAAGTCACGATACTATCACGGTACTTAAGTCACGATACTATCACGGTACTTAAGTCACGATACAATACTATCACAGTACTTAAGTCACGATACAATACTATCACAGTACTTAAGTCACGATACAATACTATCACGGTACTTAAGTCACGATACGATACTATCACGGTACTTAAGTCACGATACTATCACGTTACTTAAGTCACGATACAATACTATCACGGTACTTAAGTCACGATACAATACTATCACGGTACTTAAGTCACGATACGATACTATCACAATACTTAAGTAACGATACTATCACGGTACTTAAGTCACGATACAATACTATCGCGGTACTTAAGTCACGATACGATACTATCACAATACTTAAGTAACGATACTATCACGGTACTTAAGTCACGATACAATACTATCGCGGTACTTAAGTTACGATACTTGAGTAATGACACGGTACTTAAGTCACGATACAATACTATCACAGTACTTAAGTCACGATACAATACTATCACGGTACTTAAGTCACGATACGATACTATCACAATACTTAAGTAACGATACTATCACGGTACTTAAGTCACGATACAATACTATCACAGTACTTAAGTCACGATACAATACTATCGCGGTACTTAAGTTACGATACTTGAGTAATGACACGGTACCCATCCTTTAGTACTGAGCGGTACACGTCTGTACTTGTGTACTGAGAAACGTCCTGTGTGTCTCTCAGAGGAGGAAGAGGCGGCTGAGGAAGAGTTCCTGGAGACTCTGCCGACGGACATGATTGAGGAGGACGACCTGCAGAGGATGAGGGACATGGCAGGCCACGCCTCCTTCATCACCAGGGACCTGTCATCATGGTACACACACACACACACACACACACACACTTGTAGAGCATGTTTAAGAGAAGCCGTGTGACTGAGGTGCGCTTGTTTTCGGCGCCTCAGCGGGCCGGTGCACGGAGGCAAGAAGCGCAGCGGGGAGGTGATGCGGGGCCACGAGAAGGTCCCCAGGAAGCTGGCGAGGACGGAGGAGAAGGAGGTGATCCACCTGCTGCCCATCAAGGATTGCCGGGGGGTGGTGCCGCGCAGCGTGGAGAGAGGTACGCCACTTCCTGTTAGCTCCGCCCACTTCCTGTTTGACGGGTCAGTCACATGGTCACTCATTACCCAATGGGTGTGTCTGTAGTCGTCACAGAGCAGCCGGAGGAGGAGGAGGAGGAGGAGGAAGCTGCTGCTGAAGAGCCGGAGCTGGACTACGGTACGCGTGACCTTTGACCTGGAGAAGCTTGTTATTATAAACCATGACATCAATAATTATTATTTTGATTTAGCACCTGAATGCTTCACATCAAATAGACTGAGCTCGATACTATTTGATGTGAAGCATTCAGGTGCTAAATAAAAGTAGTAAATCCTAAATGTCTCCTCCTCAGACCCGGAGGGCTCGGCGGCGATGACCTCAGACCAGCGGGAGCAGCTCAGAGTCAACAAGGTCAACGAGAGGAAGCTCTGCATCGCCCGTCTGGGGTCAGCGGTGGTGTCAGACCCCTACAGCAACGTGAGTGTGTGTGTGTGTGTGTGTGTGTGTGTGTGTGTGTGTGTGTGTCAGACCCCTACAGCAACGTGAGAGAGAGAGAGAGAGAGAGAGAGAGAGTGTGTGTGTGTGTGTGTGTGTGTGTGTGTGTGTGTCAGACCCCTACAGCAACGTGAGAGAGAGAGTGTGTGTGTGTCAGACCCCTACAGGGGAGAGAGAGAGAGAGAGAGAGAGAGAGAGAGAGAGAGAGAGAGAGAGAGAGAGAGAGAGAGAGAGAGAGAGAGAGAGAGAGAGAGAGAGAGAGAGAGAGAGAGACTCAGACAGCAACGTGAGAGTGTGTGTGTGTAGATAAAGATGGTGAAGCAGCTGCGGGGCATGCTCATGGAGGCTGACCCCTCGGTGGCCGTGACAGTCAGGAAGCTGGTGATGGTTTCTCTGATGGAGATCTTCAAAGACGTGGCCCCGACCTTCAGGATCCGACCTCTGACCTCCGAAGAGAAGGCGTCCAAGGTGAATGAGTGAGTGAGTGAGTGTGAGAGAGAGAGAGAGAGAGAGAGAGAGAGTCGGCTTCACCATGTGTCGTCTGGTTGTCTGCAGGTGAAGAAGGAGACGCAGAAGCTCCGAGACTTTGAGGAAGGTTTAGTCAGTCAGTATAAATTCTACCTGGAGGACCTGGAGCAGACGGTGAAAGGTAGAGAGATAGACAGACAGACAGACAGACAGACAGACAGACAGACAGACAGACACTAACTCTCTCCCCTCTCTCTCTCTCTCTCTCTCTCTCCCCTCCCCTCTCTCCCTCTCTCCCCCTCCCCCCCCCTCTCTCCCTCTCTCTCTCCTCTCTCTCCCCCCCTCTCCCCCTCCCTCTCTCTCAGACTGGAAGCAGAAGAAGAAGAAGCGCTCTCAGGCCGTGGGCCTGCAGTCCTACCTGGGTCTGGCTCAGGTAGCCGTGCGCTGCCTGTGTGAGCTGCTGCTCGCTCTTCCTCACTTCAACTTCCACAACAACATCGTCGTCATCCTCGTTCCGCTAATGAACGACGCCGTCCCGCAGGTGAGTTCCTGTGTGATGCGTTCAGGTGCCTGTGTGTCAGGTGTGTGTTGTGATGCGTTCAGGTGCCTCTGTGTCAGGTGTGTGTTGTGATGCGTTCAGGTGTCTCTGTGTTACAGGTGTCAGGTGTGTGTTGTGATGCGTTCAGGAAGCTCTTCCAGCAGGACAAAGAGGGCGGGGCTTCGTTGGCCACGGTGCGGGTCATCTCCGGACTCGTCAAGAGCCTCAGCTTTAACGTCCGGCCAGAGGTAACGAATGAAAGGCACCCACCTGTAGAACACACCTGTAGTGATGTCAGACCCTCACCTGTAGAACACACCTGTAGTGATGTCAGACCCTCACCTGTAGTGATGTCAGATCCTCACCTGTAGAACACACCTGTAGTGATGTTAGACGCTCACCTGTTGAACACACCTGTAGTGATGTCAGACGCTCACCTGTTGAACACACCTGTAGTGATGTCAGACCCTCACCTGTTGAACTCACCTGTAGTGATGTCAGACCCTCACCTGTAGAACTCACTTGTAGTGATGTCAGACGCTAACCTGTTGAACACACCTGTAGTGATGTTAGACGCTCACCTGTTGAACACACCTGTAGTGAAGTTAGACGCTCACCTGTTGAACTCACCTGTAGTGATGTCAGACCCTCACCTGTAGTGATGTCAGACCCTCACCTGTAGAACTCACCTGTAGTGATGTCAGACCCCCACCTGTAGAACTCACCTGTAGTGATGTCAGACCCTCACCTGTAGAACTCACCTGTAGTGATGTCAGACCCTCACCTGTAGTGATGTCAGACCCTCACCTGTAGAACTCACCTGTAGTGATGTCAGACCCCCACCTGTAGAACTCACCTGTAGTGATGTCTGACCCTCACCTGTAGAACACCCAGACTAACCCCCCCGTCCTCCCCCCAGCTGCTCAGGACCCTACTCTGCCTGAGGATCAAGGAGGTCCAGATGAAGAAGGACCTGCAGGACACGGCACCAACAAAGAAGTTCATGAACCACAAAGAGAAGAAGAAGAACCTGTCCAGGATGCAGAGGAAGGTAAATGAAGCGCACCTGTCTGTCCAGGGGCAGTTGTTGTTCATGGAGTGGAAGAAGATAGGACAGTTGTTGTTCATGAAGTGGAAGAAGATAGGACAGTTGTTGTTCATGAAGTGGAAGAAGATAGGACAGTTGTTGTTCATGAAGTGGAAGAAGATAGGACGGTTGTTGTTCATGAAGTGGAAGAAGAAGATAGGACAGTTGTTGTTCATGAAGTGGAAGAAGAAGATAGGACAGTTGTTTTTCATGAAGTGGAAGAAGATAGGACGGTTGTTGTTCATGAAGTGGAAGAAGATAGGACAGTTGTTGTTCATGAAGTGGAAGAAGATAGGACGGTTGTTGTTCATGAAGTGGAAGAAGAAGATAGGACAGTTGTTCATGAAGTGGAAGAAGATAGGACGGTTGTTGTTCATGAAGTGGAAGAAGAAGATAGGACAGTTGTTGTTCATGAAGTGGAAGAAGATAGGACAGTTGTTTTTCATGAAGTGGAAGAAGATAGGACAGTTGTTTTTCTTGAAGTGGAAGAAGATAGGACAGTTGTTTTTCTTGAAGTGGAAGAAGATAGGACAGTTGTTTTTCTTGAAGTGGAAGAAGATAGGACAGTTGTTTTTCTTGAAGTGGAAGAAGATAGGACAGTTGTTGTTCATGAAGTGGAAGAAGATAGGACAGTTGTTGTTCATGAAGAAGAAGATAGGACAGTTGTTGTTCATGAAGTGGAAGAAGAAGATAGGACAGTTGTTTTTCATGAAGTGGAAGAAGATAGGACAGTTGTTGTTCATGAAGTGGAAGAAGATAGGACGGTTGTTGTTCATGAAGTGGAAGAAGATAGGACAGTTGTTGTTCATGAAGTGGAAGAAGATAGGACGGTTGTTGTTCATGAAGTGGAAGAAGAAGATAGGACAGTTGTTCATGAAGTGGAAGAAGATAGGACAGTTGTTGTTCATGAAGTGGAAGAAGAAGATAGGACAGTTGTTTTTCATGAAGTGGAAGAAGAAGATAGGACAGTTGTTGTTCATGAAGTGGAAGAAGATAGGACAGTTGTTTTTCATGAAGTGTAAGAAGATAGGACAGTTGTTTTTCTTGAAGTGGAAGAAGATAGGACAGTTGTTTTTCATGAAGTGGAAGAAGAGAGGACAGTTGTTTTTCATGAAGTGGAAGAAGAGAGGACAGTTGTTTTTCATGAAGTGGAAGAAGAGAGGACAGTTGTTTTTCATGAAGTGGAAGAAGAGAGGGCAGTTGTTGATGATGACGTGAAAGAAGAGAGGGCAGTTTTTCATGAAGTGGAAAGTTTTGGTTACATAGTTGTCAAGAACATGTTCAGGATGTTGGTTACATAGTTGTCAGTAACACGTTCAGGATGTTGGTTACATAGTTGTCAGTAACATGTTCAGGATGTTGGTTACATAGTTGTCAGTAACATGTTCAGGATGTTGGTTACATAGTTGTCAGTAACACGTTCAGGATGTTGGTTAGTTACATAGTTTTCAGTAACATGTTCAGGATGTTGGTTACATAGTTTTCAGTAACATGTTCAGGATGTTGGTTACATAGTTGTCAGTAACATGTTCCGGTTGTTGGTTGGATAGTTGTCAGTAACACGTTAAGGATGTTGCTTACATAGTTGTCAGTAACACGTTAAGGATGTTGGTTACATAGATGTCATGAACACGTTCAGGATTATGGTTTGATAGTTGTCAGTAACGCGTTCAGGATGTTGGTTGGGTAGTTGTCAGTAACATGTTCAAGATGTTGGTTACATAGTTGTCAGTAACACGTTCAGGATGTTGGTTACATAGTTGTCAGTAACATGTTCCGGTTGTTGGTTGGATAGTTGTCAGTAACACGTTAAGGATGTTGGTTTCATAGTTGTCAGTAACATGTTCAGGATGTTGGTTACATAGTTGTCAGTAACACGTTCAGGATGTTGGTTAGTTACATAGTTTTCAGTTACATGTTCATGATGTTGGTTACATAGTTGTCAGTAACATGTTCAGGATGTTGGTTACATAGTTTTCAGTAACATGTTCAGGATGTTGGTTACATAGTTGTCAGTAACATGTTCCGGTTGTTGGTTGGATAGTTGTCAGTAACACGTTAAGGATGTTGGTTACATAGTTGTCAGTAACACGTTAAGGATGTTGGTTACATAGTTGTCATGAACACGTTCAGGATTATGGTTTGATAGTTGTCAGTAACGCGTTCAGCATGTTGGTTGGGTAGTTGTCAGTAACATGTTCAAGATGTTGGTTACATAGTTGTCAGTAACACGTTCAGGATGTTGGTTACATAGTTGTCAGTAACATGTTCCGGTTGTTGGTTGGATAGTTGTCAGTAACACGTTAAGGATGTTGGTTACATAGTTGTCAGTAACATGTTCAGGATGTTGGTTACATAGTTGTCAGTAACACGTTCAGGATGTTGGTTGGGTAGTTGTCAGTAAACACGTTCAGGATGTTGGTTACATAGTTGTTAGAAACATGTTCAGGATGTTTGTTGGATAGTTGTCAGTAACATGAATGTCTCTCCAGTGGAAGAAGGCTGGAGAGAAGCTGGAGCAGGAGCTGCTGGAAGCTGAAGCCACGGACAACAAGGAAAAGAAGATCAAGCTGGTGAGTCGAGAGCACAGGAACATTTAACATGACCCGCTATAGAGAACCAACTACACTAAACTCTTCCTTCTCCTTCTTTCTGCTCTTCTTCTTCCTCCTCTTCCTCAGCACACAGAGACTCTCAACATCGTCTTCCTCATTTACTTCAGGATCTTAAAGAAAGCTCAAAAATCTGTTCTTCTGCCAGCTGTTCTGGAGGGACTCGCTAAGTAAGACACACACACACACACACACACACACACACACACACACACACTGAGAGACACACACACACACTAATAATCCCTGTGATGTCATTTCCTGTCAGCTTCGCTCACCTGATCAACCTGGAGTTCTTTGACGATCTGCTCAACGTGCTGCAGAACCTCGTCCAATCAGGAGTGAGTATTCAGCTCGACCCCGCCCCCTGAACAGGCCGGCATCAGACCGACCAATCAGTTAACCCACGTCCTCATGTCAACAGGATCTGACCAATCGGGAGAGTCTCCACTGCATCCAGACCGTCTTCACCATCCTGTCAGGACAAGGTCTGTCTGTCTGTTCCGTCTCCCTCACCCCCCTCTCTCTCTCACCTGTGTCTCTATTGCTCTCTGTCCCTCTCTCCTTCTCTCCCTCTCTCTCTCTCTCACCCGTCTCTCTCTCTCCCTCCCCCAGGTGACGTCCTGACCGTGGACCCGCTCACCTTCTACTCTCAGCTCTACAGGATGTTGCTTCGTCTTCACGGAGGTCAGACACTTTAACTTTAACTCCTCACTTCCTGTTTCCTGACCGTTGCGTAACGCTGCTGTCCGTTCGTCTCAGGGGCGCCTAATGATGACATCATCATCGTGCTGCGCTGCCTGGACGCCATGCTGACCCGCCGCAGGAAGCAGGTGACCCTGCGGCGGGCAATGGCCTTCGTGAAGCGACTGAGCGTGCTCAGTCTGCACGTGCTGCCCAACGCCAGCGTGGGGCTGCTCGCCGCTAGCAGAGCCACTGTGCACGTGAGTACAAGTACTACACCGCTGTACAAGTACCACACAGCTGTACAGTACAAGTACACCGGTATTTACTGTGTTTGTGTCTCAGGCGTTCCCGAAGTGTGACTTCCTGTTGGACAACGAGGTTCAGGGCAGCGGCTTCTACCTGCCGGAGCTCGACGAGCCGGAACACTGCAACGCCCAGAACACGGCATTGTGGGAACTCCACATGCTGCAGGTACTAGTCCCCGTACTAGTACACTCTGCAGTTACTAGTACACACGCTGCGTTGTACTAGTACACAGGCTGCGTTAGTACACACGCTGCGTTAGTACACACGCTGCGTTGTACTAGTATGCACGCTCCGTTGTATAAGTACACACTAACACTCCTGTACCCACCACAGAGACACTACCACCCGGTGGTGCGGCGGATGGCGGCCCACCTCAGCAGGGGGGCTCCCAGTGACGGGGCGGCGGCGCTGAGTGCGGACTTGAGCCGCAGGTACGTTCTAAACTTGACTTCCTGCAGCTGTGTGTTGACTTCCTGTCGCTGTGTGTTGACTTCCTGTCGCTGTGTGTTGACTTCCTGTCGCCGCGTTGACTTCCTGTCGCTGTGTGTTGACTTCCTGTCGCTGTGTGTTGACTTCCTGTCGCTGTGTGTTGACTTCCTGTCGCTGTGTGTTGACCTCCTGCAGCTGTGTGTTGACTTCCTGTCGCTGTGTGTTGACTTCCTGTCGCTGTGTGTTGACTTCCTGTCGCTGTGTGTTGCCTTCCTGTCGCTGTGTGTTGACTTCCTGTCGCTGTGTGTTGACTTCCTGTCGCTGTGTGTTGACCTCCTGCAGCTGTGTGTTGACTTCCTGTCGCTGTGTGTTGACTTCCTGTCGCTGTGTGTTGACTTCCTGTCGCTGTGTGTTGACCTCCTGCAGCTGTGTGTTGACTTCCTGTCGCTGTGTGTTGACTTCCTGTCGCTGTGTGTTGACCTCCTGCAGCTGTGTGTTGACTTCCTGTCGCTGTGTGTTGACTTCCTGTCGTCGCGCGTTGACGGCATGAAAATCCCTCACCTTTCGGCGAAATTCGCCGTTTTGAAACCAAAATAGGTGACCTACGTGGATCGTGTAGATCCGAAGAGTTTTTGTTTTTGGGGGGGTCAACTGAGTGGGACACGGAAAAAAAACTGAGGTCGTGATCATCTTCGCAATAGAAGATCTTTGACTGTCGAGTCTTGGCCAATCAGCGTTAAGATGTCTACAGCGGCTTCATTCCCCTCCCACCAGTTTTTTTAATGACAAGCTAGTCAGCCTGCTAACACGTTAGCTAACGTTGTTGGAGAGACAGCGAGTGAGATTACTGGCAGCGGAGAGTCCGTGGCAGCGTGTGGCGTCAGACAGGAGAGCGGCGAGTCAGTTCTACCTACGACACCTCACTACATATAAGTTCTACCTAAAGACACCTCACTACATATAAGTTCTACCTACCGACACCTCACTACATATAAGGAGAGGACGACGGAGATTTTATCCAACTTTTATTTTAATAAAAAAACGAAATGAGTTTCCTCCGTAGGGTGGCCGGGCTACTGTTTATATTTAAGGGTCTAAGATCTACGTGTAGGAAAAAGTGTATCCTCTAGTTAATTATAATCCATAGAGTTATGCGGTTATAATCACCGTCACACAGAGAGAGATGTGCATGAAATTTGCCGTTTTGAAACCAAAAAAGGTGACCTACGTGAATCGTGTAGATTTGATGAGAATTTTTTTGTCGGGGGGTATTTATATTCAGTGAACTGCGAACAGGTGCGCGTGCCAGAAGTGAGCGCGAGTGCATGGAAATATTAACGCAAAGGACCTTGCATCACCAGTGCAGACCACCATCAGAAGCATCTGGCAGTGCTCAGCAGGCCAAGAAACAGACTGCTGAAGAAGAGAAAAGGGCAAGGCTGAGACATGTGGCAAAACAGCGAAAGCGGGCGATGGAGACACTGGTGGTTCAGGCAAAGAAGAAAAAATAATCTGGTTCTGAGAGTATTACGAACTGTAAATTGTTATCTTTGCCAATAAAATGTATTACAATCTGAATTACATTGTATTGGCTGTCAATCATGATGGAAGAGTAGACAAGTTAAGTTACAGCATGTCCACCATCTCTTGTGGGGGTTATGCATTAAGCCATTTGTGGTGCCCTTACCATATTGTGCCTCATATACTGTAAATGTTAGACCCAGTGACAGGCTGGCATGAAATGGCTTGCATAATACTTGGTAGGGAGGCCATAATCATTTTTGACTCATGCCTGAAGTTAAGTTTCTCCAGCTCTCCCCAGGTTGGCAAACAAAGCATGCAAAACCCTCTCACCTTTTTCACCCCTGACCCGTTTTCATGCCTGGTGTTGACTTCCTGTCGTCGCGTGTTGACTTCCTGTCGTCGCCGTGTTGACTTCCTGTCGTCGCGTGTTGACTTCCTGTCGCCGTGTTGACTTCCTGTCGCCGTGTGTTGACTTCTTGTCGTTGTGTTGACTTCTTGTCGTTGTGTTGACTTCCTGTCGCCGTGGGTTGACTTCCTGTCCAGGTCTCCAGCGGAACTGTTTAACGTCTACACCGTCAAAGACATGACCTTTAACCCCCCTGTAGCTCCACCCGGCAGCAAGAAGAAGGTAACGGAATCAAACGCACCTTCAAACTTGCGATCTCCTCAAATCAATATGAATATTGATGATGTTTACAGCCTCCTGAATATTGATTGTGTTCATCAGGATCGGTTCGGATCGACGCTGCTGGACGCCGAGCTGCAGACACGAGCTGAGAGCGCCCTGACTGCTGAGGACACGGAGCTGGACTTCACTAGCACACACTGACACACACACACACACACACACACACACACACTCAGAGACTAAAACCAGATCAAGTCCAGAGCTCTTTTATTGGAACAGAATCCTGTTGATTCAAACTTTGCTTATAAATAAACAGACGTTTCTACATGTGACTCCAGAGTTATTTCCTCTCATGTAAACAGGATTGATTATCGAGGTCTGACGATGTCAAGATACTTCCTCTGTATGTTGTGTAGTAGAGGAGACCCTGTGTGTAGTAGTGATAATACATAAACATGGTCTAGCTGAAGGAGGAGACGCTGCAACATTTGACCTCCATCAGAAAAGAGTTGGGGGCATCGGCGTGTCGACGCTGTGCCAAGAAGGTTCTCTTCACACGAAATGTTTGGTGAAATCAACGAACCAATGAACACTCAAAAAACTCCCAAAGAACCAGCATGTACCTACACACCTGAGCTTTGTAAACACGCTGCGTGTTCACTCATGAAGAAGAGATATTATGGCGAAGGACGCACTTCACTATTCACAGGAGCGTCAGACCCTGAAGGCGTTGACTCCTGTGACCACGAGGAAGATGCAGACAGAAGGGATCCATTTGAAGATGGTAAATGTATTTAGATACTACACTTTGTGTTGCAATAGCATATTTACGCTAGCAGAGGGAGCACATTTAGCTGGTCCCTTTCTGCTTCAGTCTGGCGTAACACAGGTACACGTAGTCTGTTTACATTAGCCGTTAGCACAGTTAGCTCATGCTCTGATCATAGTCCCTGCTGGATCTCTGTTACTGTTTTGGTGTGCAATCGTAACTTTCTTTCAGTGAACTTAGTATAGACCAGTAGTCATTTATTTTACAGAGAGGATTCACATCTGCAGCAGTGGACAACATGCAGCTTCGCTCCATTCACCAGCACTACGCTGTCGTGAAAGACTGATGACGACCCAGACACTGTTTACCAGGTAACGTAGGTACACAGCTTACTGTTTACCAGGTAACGTAGGTACACAGCTCACTGTTTACCAGGTAACGTAGGTACACAGCTCACTGAAAGGTGTGAAAGACCATATTTCTACAAAGAAAACGATAATAAAAGATTTAGTTTTAGACATTTATTTACATGTATCTACCATTTTATTCATATATTTCACTGCTTTTGTGAAACTAAGAGCTTTGGTAAACCAATGTCCATCACCTAAACCGAGTTACCACCTATATACCATCTGTAAGGTTATGTCAGAATTATGATAAGTTCATAGTAGATGCAAAAGTATACTTAGGTAGGGTAACCCTAACCCTAACTGCTGTATGTGTCTAAAACAGATGTATTAACTACTATACGTAGTTGTAGTGATAAAACAAACATATATGTTAAGTAGTTGTAGAGATAAAACAAACATATGTTGAGTAGAGACGTAGTTGTAGTGAGAAAGAAACATTAGTAAATCTGCAAACTTATCCAATTTAACATTCATTCCTCGTCAGCCTGTCCAAAGAAATAGGGCAAATATAGTTTTAAACACATTAAACTTAGCTTTATTAAATGTCGGGTCTCTGTCAGGAAAAACATTTTTAATCAATGATTTCATTATTAGGCACAAACTTGATTTTTTGTTTTTAACCGAAACTTGGTTAGACCAAGATAACAGTGCAGCTGTTCTTATTGAAGCAACACCTCCCAACTTCAGTTTCATGAGTGAAACAAGAGCGCATGAGAAAGGAGGTGGAGTTGCTATTTTATATAATGAGTCTCTTCAATGCAAGCAGATGTCTTTTGGTCATTTTACTTCCTTTGAATATGTGGCTCTCAATTCCACGCAAGTTTTATTCCTCAACATTTACAGACCACCTAAATACTGTGCAACCTTCTCTGATGAGTTTACTGAACTGCTGTCTACAATCTGTATTGATTTTGATTGTGTTGTCATTGTTGGTGATTTTAATATCCATGTTGATAATCCCCAGGACAGAGGGTCTATAGAGCTCTGTGGTGTCCTTGATAACTATGATCTGACTCGGCATGTAACAGGTCCCACCCACAACAAGGGGCACTCTAGACCTAATCATCACCAAAGGTCTGGACATTTCCCAGGTTGCTGTGACGGATGTTGCACTCTCTGATCATTCCTGTGTTTCCTTTGAGTGCAATCTCTCTACACACAAATGTCCAAACCGAGGTTGTGACAAAGCGTTACATCACTGAAAACACCAGTGAACTATTTATTCAGAAGTCCTGCTCCACACCAGGCCTCTCTTGCATCTCAGTCAATGAGCTTGTGGATGGCTTCAATTCTAAAGTTAAACATGTTATTGATGCCATTGCACCCACTAAGGTGAAGGTTGTCTCGGGTAAGAAAAGATCTCCTTGGAGAAATGCCACCCTGGTCAGAATAGAGAAAAGAGAGTGTCGGAAAGCTGAACGCAGGTGGTGAAAAACTAACCTCCAGGTTCACTGTGGTATCTATAAAGAGAGACTTCACAATTATGATTTGGAACTTAGAAATGCAAGACAGGCCTTCTTCTCTGACATCATAACCAAAAACAAAAACAATACACGCGCCTTATTTGCTACCGTCGACAGGCTAACAAACCCTCCGGTGTCGGTAACGGCTACGCTCCAATCCACCTGGGCATGCAATCAATCTGACTCTTATTTTGCTGATAAAATTCAGAGAATTAGACAAGCAGTCGGTGGCTCCACACCAACCACAGGATATGTGTTGTCCCCATCTTTAAATAGCATCCATTCAAATATCATGACACAATTTCACTCAATTAACCAAAGAAGCCTTGAAGACATTATACAACATCTGAACACATCCTCCTGCTGCTTGGATATTCTACCAACACACTTTTTCAAAAATATTTCACACTGCATGACCGCTGATCTTTTACAAATTGTAAACACATCCCTTCTCTCAGGTGTCTTCCCACAAGCCCTAAAAACTGCAGTTATTAAACCACTTCTAAAGAAGGCTAGTTTAGACCCCAAAATATTGAAAAACTATAGACCAATATCAAACCTCCCATTCTGAAGTAAAATAATGGAAAAAGCGGTTTTTCAACAGCTGAACAACTTCTTGGCTGAAAATAACAGGTTTGATGTCTTCCAGGCTTTCGTCAGCACCACAGTACTGAAACTGCTCTTGTTAAGGTTTTCAACGACATCACTTAAACACAGACAGTGGCAGAATCTCAGTCTTAGTATTACTGGATCTCAGTGCTGCATTGGACACGGTTGATCATGACATACTACTAGACAGACTGAAGTCTGGGTAGGACTCTCTGGCGCAGCACTTAACTGGTTTGAATCCTACTTGAAGGACCGACAATACTTTGTGTCGGTAGCTAATTACACATCAGAGCTGACTAGGATGACATGTGGTGTTCCCCAAGGTTCAATACTGGGGCCTCTTCTGTTCAACATCTACATGCTTCACTGGCTCAGATTATGAAAAACAACAAAGTGTGTTATCATAATTATGCAGATGACGCACAACTCTACATAACTATATCACCAGGGGACTATAGTCCCATACAAGGGCTGGCTAAATGCATTGAAGAAATCAATAACTGGATGTGCCAGATTTTTCTTCAATTAAATCAAGATAAAACAGAAGTAATTGTTTTTGGTCCCAAGGACGAACGATTGAAAGTCAGCGCTCAGCTTCAATCACTGATGTTAAAAACCTCAAACCAAGCCAGAAATCTAGGTGTAGTTATGGATTCAGACCTCAACCTGAACAGCCATATCAAGACAATTACAAAATCAGCCTACTACCACCTGAAGAATATATCAAGGGTTAGAGGACTTATGTCTCAACAGGATCTGGAGAAACTTGTCCATGACTTTATCTTCAGTAGACTAGACTACTGTAACGGTGTGTTCACAGGTCATTTATCTTCAGGAGACTTGACTACTGTAACGGTGTGTTCACAGGTCATTTATCTTCAGTAGACTTGACTACTGTAACGGTGTGTTCACAGGTCATTTATCTTCAGTAGACTTGACTACTGTAACGGTGTGTTCACAGGCCTCTGTAAAAAGTCAATCAGAAAGCTGCAGCTGATTCAGAAGCTGCAGCTGGAGTCCTCACTAAGACCAGGAAAGTGGATCACATCACTCCAGTTCTGAGGTCTTTGCGCTGGCTTCCTGTCAAACAAAGAATTGACTTTAAAATCCTGCTGCTGGTTTATGAAGCACTGAATGGTTTAGGGCCTAAGTATGTTTGTGATCTGCTGCTACCTTATGAACCATCCTGACCCTCAGGTCGTCTGGGACGGGTCTACTTTCTGTTCCAAGAGTCAGAACTAAACATGGAGAAGCAGCGTTCAGCTTTTCTGCTCCACACATCTGGAACAAGGTCCTGAGAGCTGCAGGTCTGCTGAGACCCTCATAGACCCTCAGCTCCTTTAAGTCCACATTGAAGACCTTTCTGTTTGCTGCTGCCTTTAACTGAACCAGATTCAATTACTGCATCTCACTACTGCATTTTATTTCTTAAACTGCACTGCAACTTTTATTCAACTTTTATTTTTTATTTTGCTTTTTGACTGTTTTAATGTTTTCTTAACTGTTTTTAAATCTGCATTATGTTTTGATGCTTTTAATGGTTTTATGTGAAGCACTTTGAATCGCCTTGTTGTTGAAATGTGCTCTACAAATAAACTTGCCTTACCTTGACGTAGTTGTAGTGATAAAACAAACATGTATGTTGAGTAGAGATGTAGTGATAAAACAAACATATATGTTGAGTAGAGATGTAGTGATAAAACAAACATGTATGTTGAGTAGAGACGTAGTGATAAAACAAACATATGTTGAGTAGAGACGTAGTGATAAAACAAACATATGTTGAGTAGAGACATAGTTGTAGTGATAAAACAAACATATATGTTGAGTAGAGACGTAGTTGTAGAGATAAAACAAACATATATGTTGAGTAGAGACATAGTTGTAGTGATAAAACAAACATATATGTTGAGTAGAGACATAGTTGTAGAGATAAAACAAACATATATGTTGAGTAGAGACATAGTTGTAGAGATAAAACAAACATATATGTTGAGTAGAGACATAGTTGTAGTGATAAAACAAACATATATGTTGAGTAGAGACGTAGTTGTAGAGATAAAACAAACATATATGTTGAGTAGAGACATAGTTGTAGAGATAAAACAAACATATATGTTGAGTAGAGACGTAGTGATAAAACAAACATATGTTGAGTAGAGACATAGTTGCAGTGATAAAACAAACATATATGTTGAGTAGAGACATAGTGATAAAACAAACATATGTTGAGTAGAGACGTAGTGATAAAACAAACATATGTTGAGTAGAGACATAGTTGCAGTGATAAAACAAACATATATGTTGAGTAGAGATGTAGTGATAAAACAAACATATGTTGAGTAGAGACATAGTTGTAGTGATAAAACAAACATATATGTTGAGTAGAGACGTAGTGATAAAACAAACATATATGTTGAGTAGAGATGTAGTGATAAAACAAACATATATGTTGAGTAGAGACATAGTTGTAGAGATAAAACAAACATATATGTTGAGTAGAGACATAGTTGTAGAGATAAAACAAACATATGTTGAGTAGAGACATAGTGATAAAACAAACATATATGTTGAGTAGAGATGTAGTGATAAAACAAACATGTATGTTGAGTAGAGACATAGTGATAAAACAAACATATATGTTGAGTAGAGACATAGTGATAAAACAAACATGTATGTTGCGTAGAGACGTAGTGATAAAACAAACATATGTTGAGTAGAGACGTAGTGATAAAACAAACATATGTTGAGTAGAGACATAGTTGTAGTGATAAAACAAACATATATGTTGAGTAGAGACGTAGTGATAAAACAAACATATGTTGAGTAGAGACGTAGTGATAAAACAAACATGTATGTTGAGTAGAGATGTAGTGATAAAACAAACATATGTTGAGTAGAGACATAGTTGTAGTGATAAAACAAACATATGTTGAGTAGAGACATAGTTGTAGAGATAAAACAAACATATATGTTGAGTAGAGACATAGTTGTAGAGATAAAACAAACATATATGTTGAGTAGAGACATAGTTGTAGAGATAAAACAAACATATATGTTGAGTAGAGACATAGTTGTAGAGATAAAACAAACATATATGTTGAGTAGAGACATAGTTGTAGTGATAAAACAAACATGTATGTTGAGTAGAGACATAGTGATAAAACAAACATATATGTTGAGTAGAGACATAGTGATAAAACAAACATGTATGTTGAGTAGAGATGTAGTGATAAAACAAACATATATGTTGAGTAGAGATGTAGAGATAAAACAAACATATGTTGAGTAGAGACGTAGTGATAAAACAAACATATATGTTGAGTAGAGACGTAGTGATAAAACAAACATATGTTGAGTAGAGATGTAGTGATAAAACAAACATGTATGTTGAGTAGAGATGTAGTGATAAAACAAACATGTATGTTGAGTAGAGATGTAGTTGTAGTGATAAAACAAACATATATGTTGAGTAGAGATGTAGTGATAAAACAAACATATGTTGAGTAGAGATGTAGTGATAAAACAAACATGTATGTTGAGTAGAGACGTAGTGATAAAACAAACATATGTTGAGTAGAGATGTAGTGATAAAACAAACATATATGTTGAGTAGAGATGTAGTTGTAGTGATAAAACAAACATATATGTTGAGTAGAGACGTAGTGATAAAACAAACATATATGTTGAGTAGAGACATAGTTGTAGAGATAAAACAAACATATGTTGAGTAGAGACATAGTTGTAGAGATAAAACAAACATATGTTGAGTAGAGACGTAGTGATAAAACAAACATATGTGTTGAGTAGAGACGTAGTGATAAAACAAACATATATGTTGAGTAGAGACATAGTTGTAGAGATAAAACAAACATGTATGTTGAGTAGAGACATAGTGATAAAACAAACATATGTTGAGTAGAGACGTAGTGATAAAACAAACATATGTTGAGTAGAGACGTAGTGATAAAACAAACATGTATGTTGAGTAGAGACGTAGTGATAAAACAAACATGTATGTTGAGTAGAGACGTAGTGATAAAACAAACATATATGTTGAGTAGAGACGTAGTGATAAAACAAACATATATGTTGAGTAGAGACGTAGTGATAAAACAAACATATATGTTGAGTAGAGACGTAGTTGTAGAGATAAAACAAACATATATGTTGAGTAGAGATGTAGTGATAAAACAAACATATATGTTGAGTAGAGACGTAGTGATAAAACAAACATGTATGTTGAGTAGAGATGTAGTGATAAAACAAACATATATGTTGAGTAGAGACGTAGTGATAAAACAAACATGTATGTTGAGTAGAGATGTAGTGATAAAACAAACATGTATGTTGAGTAGAGATGTAGTGATAAAACAAACATATGTTGAGTAGAGACATAGTGATAAAACAAACATATATGTTGAGTAGAGACGTAGTGATAAAACAAACATATATGTTGAGTAGAGACATAGTTGTAGAGATAAAACAAACATATATGTTGAGTAGAGACGTAGTGATAAAACAAACATGTATGTTGAGTAGAGACGTAGTGATAAAACAAACATATATTGAGTAGAGACGTAGTGATAAAACAAACATATATGTTGAGTAGAGACGTAGTGATAAAACAAACATATATGTTGAGTAGAGACATAGTTGTAGAGATAAAACAAACATATATGTTGAGTAGAGACATAGTTGTAGAGATAAAACAAACATATATGTTGAGTAGAGACATAGTTGTAGTGATAAAACAAACATGTATGTTGAGTAGAGACATAGTGATAAAACAAACATATATGTTGAGTAGAGACATAGTGATAAAACAAACATGTATGTTGAGTAGAGACGTAGTGATAAAACAAACATTTATGTTGAGTAGAGACGTAGTGATAAAACAAACATGTATGTTGAGTAGAGATGTAGTGATAAAACAAACATATATGTTGAGTAGAGATGTAGAGATAAAACAAACATATATGTTGAGTAGAGATGTAGAGATAAAACAAACATATGTTGAGTAGAGATGTAGTGATAAAACAAACATATGTTGAGTAGAGACGTAGTGATAAAACAAACATATATGTTGAGTAGAGACGTAGTGATAAAACAAACATATGTTGAGTAGAGACGTAGTGATAAAACAAACATGTATGTTGAGTAGAGATGTAGTGATAAAACAAACATATATGTTGAGTAGAGACATAGTTGTAGAGATAAAACAAACATATGTTGAGTAGAGACGTAGTGATAAAACAAACATGTATGTTGAGTAGAGACGTAGTGATAAAACAAACATATGTTGAGTAGAGATGTAGTTGTAGTGATAAAACAAACATATATGTTGAGTAGAGACGTAGTGATAAAACAAACATATATGTTGAGTAGAGACATAGTTGTAGAGATAAAACAAACATATGTTGAGTAGAGACGTAGTGATAAAACAAACATATGTGTTGAGTAGAGACGTAGTGATAAAACAAACATATATGTTGAGTAGAGACATAGTTGTAGAGATAAAACAAACATGTATGTTGAGTAGAGACATAGTGATAAAACAAACATATGTTGAGTAGAGACGTAGTGATAAAACAAACATATGTTGAGTAGAGACGTAGTGATAAAACAAACATGTATGTTGAGTAGAGACGTAGTGATAAAACAAACATGTATGTTGAGTAGAGACGTAGTGATAAAACAAACATGTATGTTGAGTAGAGACGTAGTGATAAAACAAACATGTATGTTGAGTAGAGACGTAGTGATAAAACAAACATATATGTTGAGTAGAGACGTAGTGATAAAACAGACATATATGTTGAGTAGAGACGTAGTGATAAAACAAACATATATGTTGAGTAGAGACGTAGTTGTAGAGATAAAACAAACATATATGTTGAGTAGAGATGTAGTGATAAAACAAACATGTATGTTGAGTAGAGATGTAGTGATAAAACAAACATGTATGTTGAGTAGAGATGTAGTGATAAAACAAACATGTATGTTGAGTAGAGACGTAGTGATAAAACAAACATGTATGTTGAGTAGAGATGTAGTGATAAAACAAACATATGTTGAGTAGAGACATAGTGATAAAACAAACATATATGTTGAGTAGAGACGTAGTGATAAAACAAACATATATGTTGAGTAGAGACGTAGTTGTAGAGATAAAACAAACATATATGTTGAGTAGAGACATAGTTGTAGAGATAAAACAAACATATATGTTGAGTAGAGACATAGTTGTAGAGATAAAACAAACATATATGTTGAGTAGAGACATAGTTGTAGAGATAAAACAAACATATATGTTGAGTAGAGACATAGTGATAAAACAAACATATATGTTGAGTAGAGACATAGTTGTAGAGATAAAACAAACATATATGTTG
>NC_136590.1:47369304-47391804 GCF_910589615.1 Taurulus bubalis
TGGAGAAGTCCTTCTCAGTCTGGACCTGGACGTCACTGTCCTTTCTCGCCGCGTCGCTGGCGATTCGTCCACTCTGTGATGAGGCGGTTGCCGATGGCGTGTTTTGGAGGAAGCCAGAGGACGGGGGGGTCCCCGGGGTCCCCTCTCCTGTTGGGGTCACCTCTCCTGGGTGGAGTCTTCACCTGCAGGGCGGAGGTGATTTCCTCTAGACTGAACCAGCGGGCGTCCTCCAGCTCCGTGTGGTCAACGGACAGCTGTGGAGAGACAGGGGTCACATGACGGAGGGTCACATGACGGAGGGTCACATGACAGTGGATCACATGACGGAGAATATATACGGGAATACGGGACGGGAATATATATATATATATATATTTTATTTTAAGATCAAGTTGTGTTTGTACAAACCGATCCCTACATGTGTTAATTAATTTAAAAATACACAGCTTTTAGTTTGAAAGGTATCAGAGCTAACCTGAGAGTGGGCGAGGCTACCTGTCAGCTCACCTGAGAGTGGGCGGGGCTAACGGAGGCATGGAAGCCCATCATGAAGGAGCTGTGAGGAAACGGCCAGTGCTGCGAGGAGCTGTAGGAGACCCTGTAGACCTCCAGACCCACCTCCTCAGCCACCTCTCTGCTCAGAGTCTCCTCCACGGTCTCACCTGGACCACCCACAGAGAGACAGACAGGAAACCAGGTGAGCTGACAGACCGACAAGTATGGAGACAGGTAGGACTGTAGACAGGTAGGTCTGTAGACAGGTGAGTATGGAGACAGGTAGGACTGGAGACAGGTAGGACTGGAGACAGGTAGGACTGTAGACAGGTGAGTATGGAGACAGGTAGGACTGTAGACAGGTGAGTATGGAGACAGGTAGGACTGGAGACAGGTAGGACTGGAGACAGGTAGGACTGTAGACAGGTGAGTATGGAGACAGGTAGGTCTGTAGACAGGTGAGTATGGAGACAGGTAGGACTGTAGACAGGTAGGACTGTAGGACTGGAGACAGGTGAGTATGGAGACAGGTAGGACTGTACACAGGTGAGTATGGAGACAGCTGAGTATGGAGACAGGTAGGACTGGAGACAGGTGAGTATGGAGACAGGTAGGACTGTACACAGGTGAGTATGGAGACAGGTAGGACTGGAAACAGCTGAGTATGGAGACAGCTGAGTATGGAGACAGGTAGGACTGTAGACAGCTGAGTATGGAGACAGGTAGGACTGTGGACAGGTAGGACTGTAGACAGCTGAGTATGGAGACAGGTAGTACTGGAGACAGCTGAGTATGGAGACAGGTAGGACTGTAGACAGGTAGGACTGTAGACAGGTGAGTATGGAGACAAGTAGGACTGTAGACAGGTAGGACTGTAGACAGGTGAGTATGGAGACAGGTAGTACTGGAGACAGCTGAGTATGGAGACAGGTAGGACTGTAGACAGGTAGGACTGTAGACAGGTGAGTATGGAGACAGGTAGGACTGACCCATGTCACAGAAGCCGGCCAGAGCGCTGTACATGCCCTGAGGAAAGGACGACTGACGGCCTAACAAACACCGTTTCCCATCAGACACCAGGACGATAACCACCGGAGACATCTGGAGAAAGACCAGGAGGAACCAGTCAAGACCAGTCTAGACCTGGTTCCAGCTTGTTCAGATCTGGTGTAGACCTGGTTCCAGCTGGTTCTTACCGTGGGGTAGTAGGTGATGCCGGAGCGGCTGCAGACTCTCTGACTTCCTGCCTGGTTCCGTTGGGTCGGCTCCCCCGTGGCGCTGCAGAAGCCGCTGGTTTGATGCCAGCGCAGCAGAGCCTGACCCTGAAGGACAGACCGGATCAGGTCAGAACCGGATCAGGACAGATGTAGTACACACCGTAGTAGTTGTAGTACACAGTACTAGTTGTAGTACACACAGTACTAGTTGTAGTACCCACCTTGGCCACAAGAGGCGCCTCTGGTTCCGTCAGAAGAAAGAACGCCTTCCTCAGACTGATGAAGTTTCCTCCACACACTTGTTCTACTGCTGCTTGATCCAGTTGTCCTAGAACCGCAAACACAGACCACATAGAACCCACGTCAGTGTAGACCGGTGCGTTCAGGAACCCACTCAAGTGCAACCAGCGGTGTTCTAAAATTCTAAATGAGTGTTCTTACCGACGTCCAGACAGAACTGGACCTGGTTCTGTTCAGAGCAGCCAATCAGAACCGACTCGTTCAGCAGGGTTCTGTCTGAACCGAGTCTCTCCAGTATCGACTGCACATCTGGAACACACAGAATGCTTATCAAGAGTGTTCTATGAGGTTCTACGGTGTTCTGCCTCTGAGGTTCTCCATTTCACTTTTTTCACTGACATTTTCTTTCAAAGTTCTCTAACTGTAATGACTTTCCTGAGCTTCTGTACTCGTGGTTCTCTACTTTAAGTTCTCCCCCTGAGATTCCCTCCCTTTGCGGTTCTCCACTTGCGCTTCCCTTCCATTTATCTTGTGCCTGTAATTTAAATTATCTACCTGTGGTTCTTTTCCCTGAGGTTCTCTGGCCTGTGCCTGTGGCTCTATACGTGTGGTGCTGAGGTTCTCCACCTGTGATTCTGAGGTTCTCCACCTGTGATTCTGAGGTTCTCCACACGGGGTTCTAGGTCCTGTACCTGTGGCTCTGAGGTTCTGTACCTGTGGTTCTGTACGTGCGGTGCTGTACCGGTGGTGTTGTGGTGCTGTACCGGTGGTGCTGTACCGGTGGTGTTGTGGTGCTGTACCGGTGCTGTACCGGTGGTGTTGTACCGGTGGTGTTGTGGTGCTGTACCGGTGGTGTACCGGTGGTGTTGTGGTGCTGTGGTGTTGTGGTGCTGTACCGGTGGTGCTGTGGTGCTGTACCGGTGGTGTTGTGGTGCTGTACCGGTGGTGTTGTGGTGCTGTACCGCTGCTGTACCGGTGGTGTTGTGGTGCTGTACCGGTGGTGTTGTGGTGCTGTGGTGTTGTGGTGCTGTACCGGTGGTGTTGTGGTGTTGTACCGGTGGTGTTGTGGTGCTGTACCGGTGGTGCTGTACCGGTGGTGTTGTGGTGCTGTACCGGTGCTGTACCGGTGGTGTTGTACCGGTGGTGTTGTGGTGTTGTACCGGTGGTGTTGTGGTGTTGTACCGGTGGTGCTGTACCGGTGGTGTTGTGGTGTTGTGGTGCTGTACCGATGGTGTTGTGGTGCTGTGGTGTTGTGGTGCTGTACCGGTGGTGCTGTACCGGTGGTGTTGTGGTGCTGTACCGGTGGTGTTGTGGTGCTGTACCGGTGGTGTTGTGGTGCTGTACCGCTGCTGTACCGGTGGTGTTGTGGTGCTGTACCGGTGGTGTTGTGGTGCTGTGGTGTTGTGGTGCTGTACCGGTGGTGTTGTGGTGCTGTGGTGTTGTGGTGCTGTACCGGTGGTGCTGTACCGGTGGTGCTGTACCGGTGGTGTTGTGGTGCTGTACCGGTGGTGTTGTGGTGCTGTACCGGTGGTGCTGTACCGGTGGTGTTGTGGTGCTGTACCGGTGGTGCTGTACCGGTGGTGTTGTGGTGCTGTACCGGTGGTGTTGTACCGGTGGTGTTGTGGTGCTGTACCGGTGGTGTTGTACCGGTGGTGTTGTGGTGCTGTACCGGTGGTGTTGTACCGGTGGTGTTGTACCGGTGGTGTTGTGGTGCTGTACCGGTGGTGCTGTACCGGTGGTGTTGTGGTGCTGTACCGGTGGTGTTGTGGTGCTGTACCGGTGGTGTTGTACCGGTGGTGTTGTGGTGCTGTACCGGTGGTGTTGTGGTGCTGTACCGGTGGTGTTGTACCGGTGGTGTTGTGGTGCTGTACCGGTGGTGTTGTGGTGCTGTACCGGTGGTGTTGTACCGGTGGTGTTGTGGTGCTGTACCGGTGGTGTTGTGGTGCTGTACCGGTGGTGTTGTACCGGTGGTGTTGTGGTGCTGTACCGGTGGTGTTGTGGTGCTGTACCGGTGGTGTTGTACCGGTGGTGTTGTGGTGTTGTGGTGCTGTACCGATGGTGTTGTGGTGCTGTGGTGTTGTGGTGCTGTACCGGTGGTGCTGTACCGGTGGTGTTGTGGTGCTGTACCGGTGGTGTTGTGGTGCTGTACCGCTGCTGTACCGGTGGTGTTGTGGTGCTGTGGTGTTGTGGTGCTGTACCGGTGGTGTTGTGGTGCTGTGGTGCTGTACCGGTGGTGCTGTACCGGTGGTGTTGTGGTGCTGTACCGGTGGTGTTGTGGTGCTGTACCGGTGGTGCTGTACCGGTGGTGTTGTGGTGCTGTACCGGTGCTGTACCGGTGGTGTTGTACCGGTGGTGTTGTGGTGCTGTACCGGTGGTGTTGTGGTGCTGTACCGGTGGTGTTGTACCGGTGGTGTTGTGGTGCTGTACCGGTGGTGTTGTACCGGTGGTGTTGTACCGGTGGTGTTGTGGTGCTGTATCGGTGGTGTTGTACCGGTGGTGTTGTGGTGCTGTACCGGTGGTGTTGTGGTGCTGTACCGGTGGTGTTGTACCGGTGGTGTTGTGGTGCTGTACCGGTGGTGTTGTGGTGCTGTACCGGTGGTGTTGTACCGGTGGTGTTGTACCGGTGGTGTTGTGGTGCTGTACCGGTGGTGTTGTGGTGCTGTACCGGTGGTGTTGTACCGGTGGTGTTGTGGTGCTGTACCGGTGGTGTTGTGGTGCTGTACCGGTGGTGTTGTACCGGTGGTGTTGTGGTGCTGTACCGGTGGTGTTGTACCGGTGGTGTTGTGGTGCACCGGTGGTGTTGTACCGGTGGTGTTGTACCGGTGGTGTTGTACCGGTGGTGTTGTGGTGCTGTACCGGTGGTGTTGTACCGGTGGTGTTGTGGTGCTGTACCGGTGGTGTTGTGGTGCTGTACCGGTGGTGTTGTACCGGTGGTGTTGTGGTGCTGTACCGGTGGTGTTGTACTGGTGGTGTTGTACCGGTGGTGTTGTGGTGCTGTACCGGTGGTGTTGTGGTGCTGTACCGGTGGTGTTGTACCGGTGGTGTTGTGGTGCTGTACCGGTGGTGTTGTGGTGCTGTACCGGTGGTGTTGTACCGGTGGTGTTGTGGTGCTGTACCGGTGGTGTTGTACCGGTGGTGTTGTGGTGCTGTACCGGTGGTGTTGTGGTGCTGTACCGGTGGTGTTGTGGTGCTGTACCGGTGGTGTTGTACCGGTGGTGTTGTGGTGCTGTACCGGTGGTGTTGTGGTGCTGTACCGGTGGTGTTGTACTGCACCGGTGGTGTTGTACCGGTGGTGTTGTACCGGTGGTGTTGTGGTGCTGTACCGGTGGTGTTGTGGTGCTGTACCGGTGGTGTTGTGGTGCTGTACCGGTGGTGTTGTACCGGTGGTGTTGTGGTGCTGTAACGGTGGTGTTGTGGTGCTGTACCTGTGGTTCTCAGGGCTGCTGGTCTGAAGGTTCCCTGCTGGGTGCGCAGCAGCAGAGGAGACAGACGGTGGAACAGGAACACCTGAGCGTTCTGCAGCGCTGCAGAACACGCTGCCTCGTCCTGCTGCAGCCGGCTCACATACCTGAGGACCATCAACCAATCAGTAAACCAACCAATCAGTAAATCACTCAATCAACCAATCACTCAATCAATCAACCAATCAGTAAATCACTCAATCAATCAACCAATCAGTAAATCACTCAATCAACCAATCAATCAGTAAATCATCAGGTACTGAACCTCATCCTGGAGACGAAGGTTGAGCAGCAGCGAGCTGACAGACGGGAGATCTTCAGCCTCAACATGGCTGCAATGAACCCGTAGCCTAGCTTAGCACAAAGACTGGGAGCAGGGGGAAACGGTTAGCCTAGCTTAGCACAAAGACTGGAAGCAGGGGAAACGGTTAGCCTAGCTTAGCACAAAGACTGGGAGCAGGGGGGAACTGTTAGCCTAGCTTAGCACAAAGACTGGGAGCAGGGGGAAACGGTTAGCCTAGCTTAGCACAAAGACTGGGAGCAGGGGAAACGGTTAGCCTAGCTTAGCACAAATACTGGGAGCAGGGGGAAACGGTTAGCCTAGCTTAGCACAAAGAATGGGAAAAGGGGGAAATGGCTAGCCTATCTTAGAACAAGGACTGGGAGCAGGGGGAAACTGTTAGCCTAGCTTAGCACAAGGACTGGGAGGGGGGGCTGTTAGCCTATCTTAGCACAAAGACTGGGAGGAGGGGGAAACAGTTAGCCTAGCTTAGCACAAGGACTGGGAGCAGGGGAAAACTGCTCGTCTAGCTTAGCACAAGGACTGGGAGCGGGGGGAACTGTTAGCCTAGCTTAGCACAAAGACTGGGAGCAGGGGGAAACTGTTAGCCTAGCTTAGCACAACTTTGTATATGTTCATGTGTGTATAAATACATAACCGTATACTGTGCATATAAATACATACCCGTGTACTGTGTGTATAAATACATACCCGTGTACTGTGTATAAATACATACCCGTGTACTGTGTATAAATACATACCCGTGTACAAATACATAACCGTGTACTGTGTATAAATACATAACTGTGTACTGTTCAGAGTTGTACCTGCTTCTCTTGGAGTCCGCGACCTTTTTTTTCTTCTTCTTCGCTGGTGTTCTGCAGCTGTTTCTACCCGCTGCAGGAATCACGAAGAAGAACAGAAACAAAACAAGAGCGAGCACGTGATCAATATCTTTCTATGAGCTTATGGTTCAGATATATAGTCAGCAAAATATCTACTGATATAATTATATCTATAACATAGACGCGTTCCACCTGCTGGTCACAGGACTACATCTCCCAGCAGGCCGCGCGGCTCCACGTGGCTCCAGCAGCAGCATGGCCGTGTTTATGGACCTCAACGTGGGCTTCTCTGCCGAGAGGAGCCGCATGACGAGCCTCATAGAAACAGCCGCTCACCGTGAGTCTTTACATCCACACTGGTGCCTGTGGGAGCGGGAAGCTAACCGAGCTAACCGAGCTAGCATCGGGGCCTAGCATCGGGGCCTAGCATCGGGGCCGATCTGAAGTCAGTGATCATGTGTGTTCTCTTCCTGCAGTCGGGTTCTCCACCGTCGCCGTGAACTACGTGTTTGAACCCACAGCCCAAAAGAAACCGGTGAGTATGAGCTACGCTGCGTTCAGGGACACGTGCTGTGTTCAGGGACGCCTACTGCTGGGTTGCGTTCAGGGACACGTGCTGCGTTCAGGGACGCCTGCTGTTGCGCTGCGTTCAGGGACACGTGCTGCGTTCAGGGATGCCTGCTGCTGCGCTGCGTTCAGGGACACGTGCTGCGTTCAGGGACGCCTGCTGCTGCGCTGCGTTCAGGGACACCTGCTGCTGCGCTGCGTTCAGGGACACGCGCTGCGTTCAGGGACGCCTGTTGCTGTGCTGCGTTCAGGGACACGTGCTGCGTTCAGGGATGCCTGCTGCTGCGCTGCGTTCAGGGACACGTGCTGCGTTCAGGGACGCCTGCTGCTGCGCTGCGTTCAGGGACACCTGCTGCTGCGCTGCGTTCAGGGACACGCGCTGCGTTCAGGGACACGCGCTGCGTTCAGGGACACGCGCTGCGTTCAGGGACGCCTGTTGCTGTGCTGCGTTCAGGGACACGTGCTGCGTTCAGGGACGCCTGCTGCTGCGCTGCGTTCAGGGACACGTGCTGCGTTCAGGGATGCCTGCTGCTGCGCTGCGTTCAGGGACGCCTGCTGTTGCGCTGCGTTCAGGGACACGTGCTGCGTTCAGGGATGCCTGCTGCTGCGCTGCGTTCAGGGACACCTGCTGCTGCGCTGTGTTCAGGGACACGCGCTGCGTTCAGGGACGCCTGTTGCTGTGCTGCGTTCAGGGACGCCTGCTGCTGCGCTGCGTTCAGGGACACGCGCTGCGTTCAGGGACACGCGCTGCGTTCAGGGACACGCGCTGCGTTCAGGGACGCCTGTTGCTGTGCTGCGTTCAGGGACATGTGCTGCGTTCAGGGACGCAGGCTCCCCCGTTGCATTCATTGACACGTGCTGCGTTCAGGGACGCAGGCTCCCCCGTTGCATTCAGTGACACGTGCTGCGTTCAGGGACGCAGGCTGTCAGGACTGACTTTTATTTAGTAGCTGTTTCATTTCCTGTTTGCAGGAGATTCCGACGCCGACGCCGATCAGAGAGCTGATTGATCCGCTGCCCGTCGTGCAGGTATGATGATGATGATGATGATGATGATGATGTCGTGGCGTTAACACCTGTCTGTTTCATCAGGGCCGGTCTCGTCCAATCAGAGTGCTGAACAGACTGACCGTTGTGATGTCAGACTCTAGTCACTTTGTGAGTGTTTCACTTTGACCACACACTGATATGAATATAGAGATGCATCAGTTAATGTGTGTGTGTCTGTGTGTCTGTGTGTGTGTGTCTGTGTGTGTGTGTCTGTGTGTGTGTGTGTGTGTCTGTGTGTGTAGAGGCCTAACGCTGCAGAGTATCGTGGGTTCGATCTCCTCGCTGTTCAGCCGACTACAGAGAAACTCTTTCACGTGAGATTTACGATGTTTACTTCTTTATACAAGTACTACACACAAAGTACTACATGTTGTTTACTTCTTTATACAAGTACTACACACAAAGTACTACATGTTGTTTACTTCTTTATGCAAGTACTACACACAAAGTACTACATGTTGTTTACTTCTTTATACAAGTACTACACACAAAGTACTACATGTTGTTTACTTCTTTATACAAGTACTACACACAAAGTACTACATGTTGTTTACTTCTTTATACAAGTACTACACACAAAGTACTACATGTTGTTTACTTCTTTATGCAAGTACTACACACAAAGTACTACATGTTGTTTACTTCTTTATACAAGTACTACACACAAAGTACTACATGTTGTTTACTTCTTTATGCAAGTACTACACACAAAGTACTACATGTTGTTTACTTCTTTATACAAGTACTACACACAAAGTACTACATGTTGTTTACTTCTTTATACAAGTACTACACACAAAGTACTACATGTTGTTTACTTCTTTATACAAGTACTACACACAAAGTACTACATGTTGTTTACTTCTTTATACAAGTACTACACACAAAGTACTACATGTTGTTTACTTCTTTATGCAAGTACTACACACAAAGTACTACATGTTGTTTACTTCTTTATGCAAGTACTACACACAAAGTACTACATGTTGTTTACTTCTTTATACAAGTACTACACACAAAGTACTACATGTTGTTTACTTCTTTATACAAGTACTACACACAAAGTACTACATGTTGTTTACTTCTTTATACAAGTACTACACACAAAGTACTACATGTTGTTTACTTCTTTATACAAGTACTACACACAAAGTACTACATGTTGTTTACTTCTTTATACAAGTACTACACACAAAGTACTACATGTTGTTTACTTCTTTATACAAGTACTGCACACAAAGTACTACATGTTGTTTACTTCTTTATACAAGTACTACACACAAAGTACTACATGTTGTTTACTTCTTTATACAAGTACTACACACAAAGTACTACATGTTGTTTACTTCTTTATGCAAGTACTACACACAAAGTACTACATGTTGTTTACTTCTTTATACAAGTACTACACACAAAGTACTACATGTTGTTTACTTCTTTATACAAGTACTACACACAAAGTACTACATGTTGTTTACTTCTTTATACAAGTACTACACACAAAGTACTACATGTTGTTTACTTCTTTATACAAGTACTACACACAAAGTACTACATGTTGTTTACTTCTTTATACAAGTACTACACACAAAGTACTACATGTTGTTTACTTCTTTATACAAGTACTACACACAAAGTACTACATGTTGTTTACTTCTTTATACAAGTACTACACACAAAGTACTACATGTTGTTTACTTCTTTATACAAGTACTACACACAAAGTACTACATGTTGTTTACTTCTTTATACAAGTACTACACACAAAGTACTACATGTTGTTTACTTCTTTATACACACAATAGTAAGGGTCCCTGTGAGGGACAAGCCACTCCTTCTTTTGTCATGTTCAGTTTGTTGCTTACCTTAAATATGTATGTTAAAGTGTGTGTATATTTGTGTGTATATTCAGGCCGCCTGTATACACACGTGTGTGTGTGTATATATATATATATGTATATTTATATTTACATGTGTGTATATTTCTGTATATTCAGGCCGCCTGTATACACACGTGTGTGTGTGTGTATATATATATGTATATTTATATTTACATGTGTGTATATTTCTGTATATTCAGGCCGCCTGTATACACACGTGTGTGTGTGTGTATATATATATGTATATTTATATTTACATGTGTGTATATTTCTGTATATTCAGGCCGCCTGTATGCTCTATGATGTCGACATCATCTGCATCTCAGTGACGGAGAAGCTTCCCTTCTTCTTCAAGAGAGCGCCGGTCAACGGTGTGAGTTATTATTATTATTATTAACATTATTATTAACATTAACCTTATTTTATCATTATTATTTAGAAACATTATTATTATTAACATTATTAACCTTATTTTATCATTATTATTTATTAATATTATTATTAACATTATTTTATCATATTTATTAACATTATGAACATTATTTTATCATTATTATTTATTTACATTATTATGAATATTATTTTATCATTATTATTTATTAACATTATTATTAACGCTTTTATTTTATCATTATTTTATTATTATTAACGTTATTATTATGTTATTGTGTGTGTAGGCCGTAGACAGAGGCGTGGTCTTTGAGGTCTCCTACTCTGCGGCCATCAGAGACTCCACCAGGAGGCGCTACACCATCGCCAACGCCGTCTCTCTGATGGAGAGCTGTAAAGGGAAGGTACCACTTCCTGTTTGTCCCAGACCACTTCCTGTTTGTCCCAGACCACTTCCTGTTTGTCCCAGACCACTTCCTGTTTGTCCCAGACCACTTCCTGTCTCAGTTATGACGCATTCAGTGATGTCAGAGGAAGCGGAGCCTGAAACTGTCTCTGTCTTTCAGAATGTGATCCTGTCCAGTGCAGCGGAGAAGGTCAGTGATCAATAATCAATCAGTGATCAGTAGTGATGTGTGCAGCATATCAATGTTAAGTAATCAATAATCATGTGTTCTCAGTTATCAATAATAATAATCATGTGTTCTCAGTTTTCAATTATAATAATAATCATGTGTTCTCAGTTATCAATAATAATAATCATGTGTTCTCAGTTATCAATAATAATCATGTGTTCTCAGTTATCAATAATAGTAATAATCATGTGTTTAGTAATCAATAATATTGATCATGTGTCCTCAGCCTCTGGAGCTCAGAGGTCCGTATGACATCACCAACTTGTATCCTTCCTATTGGCTCACCTGCTCTTCAGCAGAAACCACTTCCTGTTTGTGTGTGTAGTACTTCAGTACTCTGTGTACTTCAGTACTCTGTGTACTAGTTGTTGTCCTGACGCTCTCCTCAGAGGCTTGTTGTTCGGTTTGTCAGAAGCAGGCACTAAAGAAGCCGTTTCTTCCACCTGTCGATCCGTTGTACTACACGCAGGTAAGTACTACTGCTAGTACTGCTATCTGTACGCTCAGTACTACTGCTGGTACTGCTATCTGTACGCTCAGTACTACCATAGCGTGAGGTTGTGATGTACATGAAGCTGCTGTTAAATGAACATTGTTGTTGTTGATCGTCAGAAACCAGGAAGTCGGCCAGCGGCATCGTCTACACCATGAAGAGCTGCAGTGAGTCCTCCGGCCAGCAGGGGGCTCCACCTGACTGTAGGTCCTCCGGCCAGCAGGGGGCTCTACCTGACTGTAGGTCCTCCGGCCAGCAGGGGGCTCTACCTGACTGTAGGTCCTCCGGCCAGCAGGGGGCTCTACCTGACTGTAGGTCCTCCGGCCAGCAGGGGGCTCCACCTGACTGTAGGTGCTGGATTCCTCTAGACTAATCAATAAGGACTGACCAGCTGACTGATCCTTTCTGTCCCCAGCAGGTGAAGGCGCTCCTGCAGCCAAGAGGGCCAAGCCTCACCTGACCAGTGATTGACAGCTGAGGAGGACGGGGCTTCTGGATAGTCAACAGACTGATTCTGATTGGTTATAATTATTTTTTTTACAAACTGATAATCAACAGAAAATCGATAACATTGTATTTTCATTGCATTTAATGTATTTTTGTTAAGAATAAATACATGTAATGAGTAAATATAAAATGTGTGGTCTTTATTTCATTCTTTCAAAGAAAACCCACCTGATAAGGTTCTGTCAAGTGTTTTATTTTAAAGTTAGTATAGTAATCAATAACATCCCATATGTAAAGATGGACGCTCTGATTATTAAAGTCAAAGATGTTGAAACATTCTTTGTTTTATTCATAAAAGAAAACAAACAAAGGTTTAATTCAAATGTTTTATTTTGAAATCAGCCTGCAGTCTGATTAGTCAGTCCCAAAGCAGGAAATGATGTCATTAAAAATAGAGCTCTACAGGAAGCTGCCTTTACATTCAATCAGATTCATGAAATCCTACTTCACAATATAAAAATCTGTCTCACAAAAATATAAATTTACAAACAGGAAGATTTCAGACTGTTTTGGAAGAACAAATTAATACAATTATGTATTTCCCTTTTAATTAATGCCAACTACCTTTGATGAGGAGTTACAAAGGGAACATTTTTAAATGCCCTGAAACAAAACCATCTTAATGTCCAACAGACTTCTGGTCTCTGATGTCACAAACAATAATGATGAATCCCGTTCCTGTTAGCGCGACTGAAACTACATTAGTAGTACAATAAACTACATTAGCAAACAGGAAACTGCATTAGCAAACAAGAAACTGCAAGAAACTACATAAGCAAACAAGAAACTACGTTAGCAAACAAGAAACTACAGTAGTAGTACAATAAACTACATTAGCAAACAAGAAACTACACTAGCAAACAAGAAACTACGTTAGCAAGCAAAAAACTACATTAGTAAACAGGAAACTACATTAGCAAACAAGAAACTGCAAGAAACTACACTAGCAAACAAACGGCAAGAAACTACATTAGCAAACAAGAACCTGCATTAGCAAACTAGAAACTACGCTAGCCAACAAGAAACTACATTAGCAAACAAGAAACTACGTTAGCAAACAAGAAACTGCAAGAAACTACATTAGCAAACAAGAAACTACATTAGCAAACAGGAAACTGCAAGAAACTACATTAGCAAACAAGAAACTACATTAGCAAGCAAGAAACTACATTAGCAAACAAGAAACTACATTAGCAAACAAGAAACTGCAAGAAACTACATTAGCAAACAAGAAACTACATTAGCAAACAGGAAACTGCAAGAAACTACATTAGCAAACAAGAAACTACAAGAAAATACATTAGCAAACAAGAAACTACATTAGCAAACAAGAAACTGCATTAGCAAACAAGAAACTACATTAGCAAACAAGAAACTACATTAGCAAACAGGAAACTGCAAGAAACTACATTAGCAAACAAGAAACTACAAGAAAATACATTAGCAAACAAGAAACTACATTAGCAAACAAGAAACTGCATTAGCAAACAAGAAACTACATTAGCAAACAAGAAACTACATTAGCAAACAGGAAACTACATTAGCAAACTCCAAGAAACAACAAAGCACTGACGGTGTCAGGTGGGAGGAGGAAGGCTGTGTGATTGGATAGGAGGTGTGGAGTGGGCGGGGCTTGTGAGTTGTGTTGTATTTCTGCTCATTGTCTCTCTATGCGATGGTGTGTTCAAGGACACGTGGATACCTGAGAATTGAGAGCTGCTGGAAAGGAGCTGTCAGAATGTCTTGATTTGAGTTGTTCTTCTAAACGGGTGTTTCATTTACATTTAATCTTCTGATGAACGGGAAGACAGAATAAAAGCATTGAACTCAGATGTCGGATTGTTCATCAACAAAGACCAATTTTGTTTGAAACTAATAAAGTTTGAATCTCTAGACGGAGCGCTCTGATGACGGAGCAACTTTAAACATAACCGGTCCTTTCAGTGGGCGGGGTCACGATGACATCATCACGATGACATCATCCAGCAGGTCCCTTAAGCCCCGCCTCTTCAGTGGCCCAGGATGTGGTTGATGTGACCCTGAAACATCAACCGTGAGTTTAATAAAGTCTAACCAAAACATGGGGGGGGGGGGAGGGAGGAAGAGAGGGAGAGAGACTTACTGGTTCTCCTCCGAGACACCTGAGGCAGCAGAGCAGAGGAGGTCTGGGCCGGACCGCCTGCACACACACACACACACACACACACACACACACACACACCATATTATATTCATCATTATGAATAGTACATTATCTAGTAATAGTACATTATCTAGTAATAATACATTATCTAGTAGTACATAATCTAGTAATAATACATTATCTAGTAATAGTACATTATCTAGTAATAATACATTATCTAGTAATAGTACATTATCTAGTAGTACATTATCTAGTAATAATACATTATCTAGTAATAGTACATTATCTAGTAATAGTACATTATCTAGTAATAGTACATTATCTAGTAATAATACATTATCGAGTAATAGTACATTATCTAGCAATAATACATTATCTAGCAATAATACATTATCTAGTAATAGTACATTATCTAGTAATAATACATTATCTAGTAATAGTACATTATCTAGCAATAATACATTATCTAGTAATAGTACATAATCTGGTCTAAACTTTCACAGCGACCTGAACACACCTGCTGCTCTTGTTGCTGATTGGACGCCGTAAAGCTGTGGGACGTTTCCATTGGACACTCAGGCATCTGAAGCTCCGCCCCCAAACACACTCGCTTCTGGAAACAAAACATGGTCATCGACGTACTTTGTCGCGGCCTGTTCCTGTTCCTTGTCCCTGTTCTTGTCCCTGTTCCTGACCCTGTTCCTTGTTCCTGCCCTTGTTCCTGTCCATGTTCCTTGTTCCTGGTTCTGTCCCTGTTCCTTGTTCCTGTTCCTGTCCCTGGTCCTGTCCCTGTTCCTTGTTTCTGTCCCTGTTCCTTGATCCTGTCCCTGGTCCTGTCCCTGTTCCTTGTTACTGTTCCTTGTTCCTGGTCCTGTCCCTGTTCCTGGTCCTGTTCCTTGTTCCTGGTCCTGTCCCTGTTCCTGTTCCTTGTTCCTGCCCCTGTTCCTTGTTCCTGTTCCTTGTTCCTGTTCCTTGTTCCTGGTCCTGTCCCGTTCCCTGTCCCTGGTCCTGTCCCTGTTCCGTTCCCTGTTCCTGTCCATGTCCCTGTTCCTGTTCCCTGTTATTGTCCCTGTTCCCTGTTACTGTCCCTGGTCCTGTTCCTTGTTCCTGTTCCTGCCCCTGGTCCTGTCCCTTGTTCCTGTCCCTTGTTCCTGGTCCTGTCCCTTGTTCCTGTTCCTGTACCTGTTCCTGTACCTGTTCCTGTCCCTTGTTCCTGTTCCTGTCCCTGTCCCTGTTCCTTTTCCTGTTCCTTTTCCTGTTCCTTGTTCCTGTTCCTTGTTCCTGTCCCCTGTTCCTGTCTCTGTCCCTTGTTCTTGTTCCTGTTCCTTGTTCCATGTCCCTTGTTCCTGTTCCCTGTTCCTGTCTCTGGTCCTGTTCCTTGTTCCTGGTCATGTTCCTGTTCCTTGTTCCTGGTCCTGTCCCTTGCTCCTGTTCCTGTCCCTTGTTCCTGTTCCTTGCTCCTGTTCCTTGTTCCTGTTCCTTGTTCCTGTTCCTGTCTCTGTTCCTTTCCCTGTCCCTGTCTCTGTTCCTGTTCCTTGTTCCTGGTCCTTGTTCCTGGTCCTGTCCCTTGTTCCTGTCCCTTGTTCCTGTTCACTGTTCCTGTCTCTGTTCCTGTCCCTGTTCCTTTCCCTGTCCCTTGTTCCTGTCTCTGTTCCTGTCTCTGTTCCTTGTTCCTGGTCCTGTCCCTTGTTCCTTGTTCCTGTTCCTTGTTCCTGTTCCTGTCTCTGTTCCTGGTCCTGTCCCTTGTTCCTGTACCTGTATCTGTTCCTGTCCCTTGTTCCTGTTCCTTGCTCCTGTCCCTGTTCCTTGTTCCTGTCCCCTTTCCCTGTCCCTTGTTCCTGTTCCTTGTTCCTGTCTCTGTTCCTGGTCCTGTCCCTTGTTCCTGTACCTGTTCCTGTACCTGTTCCTGTCCCTTGTTCCTGTTCCTTGCTCCTGTCCCTGTTCCTTGTTCCTGTCCCTGTTCCTGTCCCTTGTTCCTGTTCCTTGTTCCTGTCCCTGTTCCTGTTCCTGTCTCTGTCCCTTGCTCCTGTTCCTGTCCCTTGTTCCTGTTCCTTGCTCCTGTTCCTTGTTCCTGTTCCTGTCTCTGTTTCTGTTCCTTGTTCCTGGTCATGTTCCTTGTTCCTGGTCCTGTCCCTTGCTCCTGTTCCTGTACCTGTTCCTGTCCCTTGTTCCTGGCTCCTGTTCCTTGTTCCTGTTCCTTGCTCCTGTTCCTTGTTCCTGTCCCTGTTCCTGTTCCTTGTTCCTGTTCCTGTCTCTGTTCCTGTCCCTGTTCCTTGTTCCTGTCCCTGTTCCTTTCCCTGTTCCTGTCTCTGCTCCTGTCTCTGTTCCTTGTTCCTGTTCCTTGTTCCTGGTCCTGTCCCTTGTTCCTGTCCCTTGTTCCTGTTCACTGTTCCTGTCCCTTTCCCTGTCCCTTTCCCTGTCCCTTGTTCCTGTTCCTGTCTCTGTTCCTGTTCCTGTCTCTGTTCCTGTTCCTTGTTCCTGGTCCTGTCCCTTGTTCCTGTTCCTGTCTCTGTTCCTTGTTCCTGGTCCTGTCTCTGTTCCTGTCTCTGTTCCTGTCTCTGTTCCTGTTCCTTGTTCCTGTCCCTTGTTCCTGTTCACTGTTCCTGTCTCTGTTCCTGTCCCTGTTCCTGTCTCTGTTCCTGTTCCTGTCTCTGTTCCTTGTTCCTGGTCCTGTCCCTTGTTCCTGTTCCTTGTTCCTGTCCCTGTTCCCTGTCCCTTGTTCCTGTCTCTGTTCCTGGTCCTGTCCCTTGTTCCTGTACCTGTTCCTGTACCTGTTCCTGTCCCTTGTTCCTGTTCCTTGCTCCTGTCCCTGTTCCTTGTTCCTGTCCCTGTTCCTGTCCCTGTTCCTTTTCCTGTTCCTGTCCCTTGTTCCTGTTCCTTGTTCCTGTTCCTTGTTCCCTGTTCCTGTCTCTGTCCCTTGTTCTTGTTCCTGTTCCTTGTTCACTGTCCCTTGTTCCTGTTCCCTGTTCCTGTCTCTGGTCCTGTTCCTTGTTCCTGGTCATGTTCCTGTTCCTTGTTCCTGGTCCTGTCCCTTGCTCCTGTTCATGTACCTGTTCCTGTCCCTTGTTCCTGGCTCCTGTTCCTTGTTCCTGTCCCTGTTCCTGTCCCTGTTCCTTGTTCCTGTTCCTGTCTCTGTTCCTGTCCCTGTTCCTTGTTCCTGTCCCTTGTCCCTGTTCCTTTCCCTGTCCCTGTTCCTTGTTCCTGTCTCTTGTTCCTGTTCATTGTTCCTGTTCCCTGTTCCTGTCTCTGTTTCTGGTCCTGTCCCTTGTTCCTGTTCACTGTTCCTGGTCCTGTCCCTTGGTCCTGTTCCTGGTCCCTGGTCCTGTTCCTGGTCCTATCCCTGGTCCTGTCCCTGGTCCTGTCCCTGGTCCTGTCCCTGATCCTGTTCCATGTACCTGTTCCTGTCCCTGGTCCTGTCCTTGGTCCTGTTCCATGTACCTGTTCCTGGTCCTGTTCCTGTCCCTGGTCCTATCCCTGGTCCTGTCCCTGGTCCTGTTCCATGTACCTGTTCCTGTCCCTGGTCCTGTCCCTGGTCCTGTTCCATGTACCTGTTCCTGTTCCTGTCCCTGATCCTGTTCCATGTACCTGTTCCTGTCCCTGGTCCTGGTCCTGTTCCATGTACCTGTTCCTGGTCCTGTTCCTGTCCCTGATCCTGTTCCATGTACCTGTTCCTGTCCCTGTTCCTTTCCCTGTTCCTGTCTCTGTTCCTGTCTCTGTTCCTGTTCCTTGTTCCTGTTCCTTGTTCCTGGTCCTGTCCCTTGTTCCTGTCCCTTGTTCCTGTTCACTGTTCCTGTCTCTGTTCCTGTCCCTTTCCCTGTCCCTTGTTCCTGTTCCTGTCTCTGTTCCTGTCTCTGTTCCTGTTCCTTGTTCCTGGTCCTGTCCCTTGTTCCTGTTCCTGTCTCTGTTCCTGTCTCTGTTCCTGTTCCTTGTTCCTGGTCCTGTCTCTGTTCCTGTCTCTGTTCCTGTCTCTGTTCCTGTTCCTTGTTCCTGTCCCTTGTTCCTGTTCACTGTTCCTGTCTCTGTTCCTGTCCCTGTTCCTGTCTCTGTTCCTGTCTCTGTTCCTGTTCCTGTCTCTGTTCCTTGTTCCTGGTCCTGTCCCTTGTTCCTGTCCCTGTTCCCTGTCCCTTGTTCCTGTCTCTGTTCCTGGTCCTGTCCCTTGTTCCTGTACCTGTTCCTGTACCTGTTCCTGTCCCTTGTTCCTGTTCCTTGCTCCTGTCCCTGTTCCTTGTTCCTGTCCCTGTTCCTGTCCCTGTTCCTGTCCCTGTTCCTTTTCCTGTTCCTGTCCCTTGTTCCTGTTCCTTGTTCCTGTTCCTTGTTCCCTGTTCCTGTCTCTGTCCCTTGTTCTTGTTCCTGTTCCTTGTTCACTGTCCCTTGTTCCTGTTCCCTGTTCCTGTCTCTGGTCCTGTTCCTTGTTCCTGGTTATGTTCCTGTTCCTTGTTCCTGGTCCTGTCCCTTGCTCCTGTTCATGTACCTGTTCCTGTCCCTTGTTCCTGGCTCCTGTTCCTTGTTCCTGTCCCTGTTCCTTGTTCCTGTTCCTGTCTCTGTTCCTGTCCCTGTTCCTTGTTCCTGTCCCTGTCTCTGTTCCTGTTCCTTGTTCCTGTTCCTTGTTCCTGGTCCTGTCCCTTGTTCCTTGTTCCTGTCCCTTGTCCCTGTTCCTTTCCCTGTCCCTGTTCCTTGTTCCTGTCTCTTGTTCCTGTTCATTGTTCCTGTTCCCTGTTCCTGTCTCTGTTTCTGGTCCTGTCCCTTGTTCCTGTTCCCTGTTCCTGGTCCTGTCCCTTGGTCCTGTTCCTGGTCCCTGGTCCTGTTCCTGGTCCTGTCCCTGTCCCTGGTCCTATCCCTGGTCCTGTCCCTGGTCCTGTCCCTGATCCTGGTCCTGTCCCTGATCCTGTTCCATGTACCTGTTCCTGTCCCTGGTCCTGTCCCTGGTCCTGTTCCATGTACCTGTTCCTGGTCCTGTTCCTGTCCCTGGTCCTATCCCTAGTCCTGTCCCTGGTCCTGTTCCATGTACCTGTTCCTGTCCCTGGTCCTGTCCCTGGTCCTGTTCCATGTACCTGTTCCTGGTCCTGTTCCTGTCCCTGTCCCTGATCCTGTTCCATGTACCTGTTCCTGTCCCTGGTCCTGTCCCTGGTCCTGTTCCATGTACCTGTTCCTGGTCCTGTTCCTGTCCCTGATCCTGTTCCATGTACCTGTTCCTGTCCCTGGTCCTGTCCCTGGTCCTGTTCCATGTACCTGTTCCTGGTCCTGTTCCTGTCCCTGGTCCTGTTCCATGTACCTGTTCCTGTCCCTGGTCCTGTCCCTGGTCCTGTTCCATGTACCTGTTCCTGGTCCTGTTCCTGTCCCTGGTCCTGTTCCATGTACCTGTTCCTGTCCCTGGTCCTGTCCCTGGTCCTGTTCCATGTACCTGTTCCTGGTCCTGTTCCTGTCCCTGTCCCTGGTCCTATCCCTGTTCCTGTCCCTGGTCCTGTTCCATGTACCTGTTCCTGTCCCTGGTCCTGTCCCTGGTCCTGTTCCATGTACCTGTTCCTGGTCCTGTTCCTGTCCCTGTCCCTGGTCCTATCCCTGGTCCTGTCCCTGGTTCTGTTCCATGTACCTGTTCCTGTCCCTGGTCCTTGTTTTATTCCGTTCCGTTACGCGACTCCTTTTCCTGACTCTGACGTTAAGAATGACTCGAGACGCTGATTCACTTTCCATCCTTTTGTCCATTTATTCTCTTTTAATGGAACAAACAAATCATAATCTAACTTCAGTTCTTATCCTAAATTAATGTTCTAACGTGAGGTCAAAAAACTACACCGGTGTTCCACATAAGAACTAAAACCCCATATTCAGTCCCGCCCCTTCCTCTTATACCAGCCAGCTTTATATGAATCACATTCATATAAACTACAGAAAAAGGCATTATTATTATTATTATTGCAAAGGAACGTCTTTAAATCATACAAATGAATTATATAACATGATTTATAATCACACACAAATATATGGCTCCAACATACCTATTGTACTTTATACTGTACTACATCTCAGAGGTACTTTATACTGTACTACATCTCAGAGGTACTTTATACTGTACTTCATCTCAGAGGTACCTAATGTACTTTATACTGTACTACATCATATCAGAGGTACATGTTGTACTTTGTACTGTACTACTTCATCTCAGAGGTACATATTGTACTTTGTACTGTACTACTTCATCTCAGAGGTACATGTTGTACTTTGTACTGTACTACATATCAGAGGTACATATTGTACTTTGTACTGTACTACTTCATCTCAGAGGTACATGTTGTACTTTGTACTGTACTACATATCAGAGGTACATATTGTACTTTGTACTGTACTACTTCATCTCAGAGGTACCTATTGTACTTTGTACTGTACTACATATCAGAGATACATATTGTAATTTGTACTATGTCTGTTTCTCATACTATTACTTGCAGGGCAGTACTTTCCCAACGTGGTATTAGTACCTTAGTACTGCAGTAATCTGAACACCTTCATCATCATCTTCATTCACTCACCGCTCTGCAGCGCCATGAATCCACTTCCGGTTCCAAACTTCTCTTTTTCATAACGTTAACGCACTGCATGCTAACAGCTAACGGAGCTAACCGGAAGTTAGCCTGCGAGATGACCGGGACCGTGCGCCGTTCAACCGGAGCGTGACGTCGTCCGGTGACTCTGAACAGTGAACCGCCGCTAGCTAACGGCTTGTTGCTGTTGACCTTCTCTTCAAGATTACAGACACTACATCAACACTTCCGGTTCAAGGAGAACTCTGGCCTTCAAAACAAAAGCTCAGTCGTTAGTTAGAGGATTATCAAAAGTTGTTGATTTCAACATTTAGTAAAATCAAGTTTTATCAAACCAAAGTAAATACTTATTCATTATTGCTCTCGTATAATAACCATCACAACATAATACCTTTTAGTTCTAGTTATTAGGCTACAAGTTAAACCAACTTCATTCACGTGAGATCAAAAAACAACAAACAGAAATACGTTTTACAATTTATTTTGCCGGCAGTTTGAACCGGAAGTCTAGTGTCTGTTTATCTCACGTCACGTTGGCGCCCTTTCATGGTTGCGTCCATTTCAAATTGCGTGACGTCAGACTAAGGGAAGCCAATCAGAGCAGAGCAAGCATGTACATGTATGATCTGGAGGCTTAACTACAATTATATTATAGTTTATAATAATTAATAATATTTCAAAATTGTTATGAAGTAAATATCTATCAAAACCTTTTTAATTAGATTATCAAACATTGTTTATATATATATATTATATTATATATACTATATTATATATAGTATATATATATTATATTATATATATATATATATATTAATAAATATATGCATTGATGCTGCAGTGACGACCTGTGACAGGCAGATGGCAGTAGCTTGTTGATGACGACTCTCAGTTTGAAAGAACTGAGTCGTCTCTAACAGACACTCTGAGAGTGAGACACAGAGTGAGACACAGACAGAGTGAGACACAGAGTGAGACACAGAGTGAGACACAGACAGAGTGAGACAGACATAGTGAGACACAGACAGAGTGAGACACATACATAGTAAAACACAGAGAAAGAGTGAGACAGAGTGAGACACAGACAGAGTGAGACACAAACAGCGTGAGACACAGAGTAAGAGTGAGACACAGACATAGTGAGACGCAGACAGAGTGAGACACAGACAGAGTGAGACACATACAAAGTGAGACGCAGACAGAGTGAGACACAGACAGAGTGAGACACAGACAGAGTGAGACACATACAAAGTGAGACGCAGACAGAGTGAGACACAGACAGAGTGAGACACAGACAGAGAGAGACACAGACATAGAGAGACACAGACATAGAGAGACACAGACATAGTGAGACACAGACAGAGTGAGACACAGACATAGAGAGACACAGACATAGAGAGACACAGTTATAGTGAGACACAGACAGAGTGAGACACAGACATAGTGAGACACAGACATAGTGAGACACAGACATAGTGAGACACAGACAGAGTGAGACACAGACATAGAGAGACACAGACATAGTGAGACACAGACATAGTGAGACACAGACATAGAGAGACACAGACATAGTGAGACACAGACATAGTGAGACACAGACATAGTAAGACACAGACATAGTGAGACACAGTTATAGTGAGACACAGACAGAGTGAGACACAGACATAGTGAGACACAGACATAGTGAGACACAGACATAGTGAGACACAGACAGAGTGAGACACAGACATAGTGAGACACAGACATAGAGAGACACAG
>NC_136590.1:47399304-47416804 GCF_910589615.1 Taurulus bubalis
CCAGGGTGTTGAGAGGAGGCTCCAGGGTGTTGAGAGGAGGCTCCAGGGTGTTGAGAGGAGGCTCCAGGGTGTTGAGAGGAGGCTCCAGGGTGTTGAGAGGAGACTCCAGGGTGTTGAGAGGAGGCTCCAGGGTGTTGAGAGGAGACTCCAGGGTGTTGTGAGGAGACTCCAGGGTGTTGAGAGGAGACTCCAGGGTGCTGAGAGGAGACTCCAGGGTGTTGAGAGGAGACTCCAGGGTGCTGAGAGGAGACTCCAGGGTGTTGAGAGGGGGCTCCGACCGATTGTGGAACTTAGATTCAAGATGAGCAGTGTGGGTTCCATCCTGGTCGTGGAACAGTGGACCAGCTCTTTACCCTCAGAGACTACTGGAGGGGTCCTGGGGGTTTGCCCAACCAGTCTACATGTGCTTTAAAGACTTGGAGAAGCTCTCTATTTACTGGTCGGTCTACATTCCAACCCTCACCTATGATTACGAACTCTGGGTCCTGACCGAAAGAACAAAGGTCTCGGATACAAGCGGCCGAAATGAGTTTCCTCTGTAGGGTGGAAGCTAAGGTAAGGAGCTCGGACATCAGGAGGGAATTTAACTGGAAGACTTTCAACTTCCTCACGGACCCTTTAAGGGGGTGACCATTTAACAGACTTCTGTAACTCCTCAAGGATCTCTGGTATCTGGCTAAGGAACCTTTGAAACTCCTCAAAGACCTTTGGTACCTAGCTAAAGACTATTTGAAACTCCTCAAATACCTCTGGTACCTAGCTAAAGACTATTTGAAACTCCTCAAATACCTCTGGTACCTAGCTAAAGACTCTTTGAAACTCCTCAAAGACCTCTGGTACCTAGCTAAAGACTATTTGAAACTCCTCAAATACCTCTGGTACCTAGCTAAAGACTATTTGAAACTCCTCAAAGACCTCTGGTACCTAGCTAAAGACTATTTGAAACTCCTCAAATACCTCTGGTATCTAGCTAAGGACCCTTTGAAACTCCCCCAAAACCTCTGTTATCTAGCTAAGGAGCCCTTGAAACTCCTTAAAGACCTCTGCTATCTAAATAAAGGCTCTTTGAACTCCTCAAAAACCTCTGTTATCTCGCTAAGGAGCCTTTGAAATTCCTCAAGGACCTCTGGTATATAGCTATGGGACCTTTAAAACTCATCAAAGACCTCTGGTATCTAGCTAAGGACCCTTTAAAACCCCTCAAAGACCTCTGATATATAGCTAAGGACCCTTTTAAACTCCTCAAATACATCTGGTATCTAGCTAAGGAACCTTTAAAACTCCTCAAGGACCTCTAGTATCTAACTATAGAACCTTTGAATACTCCTCAAAGACCTATGGTATCTAACTATAGAACCTTTGAATACTCCTCAAAGACCTCTGCTATCTAAATAAAGGCTCTTTGAACTCCTCAAAAACCTCTGTTATCTCGCTAAGGAGCCTTTGAAATTCCTCAAGGACCTCTGGTATATAGCTATGAAACCTTTAAAACTCATCAAAGACCTCTGGTATCTAGCTAAGGACCCTTTAAAACCCTTCAAAGACCTCTGATATATAGCTAAGGACCCTTTGAAACTCCTCAAATATATCTGGTATCTAGCTAAGGAACCTTTAAAACTCCTCAAGGACCTCTAGTATCTAACTATAGAACCTTTGAATACTCCTCAAAGACCTATGGTATCTAGCTAAGGAAAGGACCCTTTGAAACTCCTCAAAGAATCACAATCACAATCACAATCAGAAACCGTTATTTGCCAGGAATGTTTACACAAATGAGGAATTTTTCTAGGCGGAAGGTGCATACATTAGAAATGAGACGTTAGACGAGACAAACAACAATCAACAATCAACGACAACAACAGTGCAATGATATTAAATCAAGTATAAGCTAAAGTGTTCAGACAAACAGATAACGTTAATGTAAGTGTATGTTAAGTGACATGTGTGTTTAAGTTAAAGTGTATGTTAAGTGGCATGAGTGTTTAAATATGAAGTGTGCAGGGGAGTGGCTGGTCAGAAGAAAGAAAAGAAGAGGAAAGAAAAGAAAGAAAAAAATAGTCCGAAAAATAGTCCTTGGGTGAAAAGAGACCTCTGGTATCTAGCTAAGGACCCTTTGATTACTCCTCAAGGAACTCTGGTATCTAGCTAAGGACCCTTTGATTACTCCTCAAGGAACTCTGGTATCTAGCTAATGACCCTTTGAATACTCCTCAAGGAACTCTGGTATCTAGCTAAGAACCCTTTGAATACTCCTCAAGGAACTCTGGTATCTAGCTAAGGACCCTTTGATTACTCCTCAAGGAACTCTGGTATCTAGCTAAGGACCCTTTGATTACTCCTCAAGGAACTCTGGTATCTAGCTAAGGACCCTTTGAATACTCCTCAAGGAACTCTGGTATCTAGCTAATGACCCTTTGAATACTCCTCAAAGATCTCTGTATCTAGCTAAGGACCCTTTATAACTCCTCAAAGACCTCTGTATCTAGCTAAGGACCCTTTGAATACTCCTCAAAGACCTCTGTTTCTAGCTAAGGACCCTTTATAACTCCTCAAGGAACTCTGGTATCTAGCTAAGGACCCTTTATAACTCCTCAAGGAACTCTGGTATCTAGCCAAGGACCCTTTGAATACTCCTCAAGGAACTCTGGTATCTAGCTAAGGACCCTTTGAATACTCCTCAAAGACCCTTAAAGGATCCTAAGTGACAACTGGAACCTTATCAAGGACCGAGACTGGTTTCCAAATTACCCTGTGTACTTCCTCAAGGACCCTTTGAATTAATTCTGTTCTCTGATTGGCTACCAGGTGTCAAGAATGAACTGCTGCTCTAAATCATTAAACCTGCAGGTTAACGGACCACCAGTCTCGGAGACTCACAGGAAGTCTTTGAGTTGCTTTAATCAGCTCTGATTAATCATGACACATGACGGACAGCTGCTCAGGTTGTGGTCAGCATGTGTGATGGATACAGAGAGCACCAACTGTGTTTTATTTTCCGAGCTTTGTCTGCCCGTCTGTCTGCCCATCTGTCTGCCCGTCTGTCTGCCCATCTGTCTGCCCGTCTGTCTGCCCATCTGTCTGCCCGTCTGTCTGCCCATCTGTCTGCCCGTCTGTCTGCCCATCTGTCTGCCCGTCTGTCTGCCCATCTGTCTGCCCGTCTGTCTGCCCATCTGTCTGCCCGTCTGTCTGCCCATCTGTCTGCCCGTCTGTCTGCCCATCTGTCTGCCCGTCTGTCTGCCCATCTGTCTGCCCGTCTGTCTGCCCATCTGTCTGCCCGTCTGTCTGCCCATCTGTCTGCCCGTCTGTCCGCCCATCTGTCTGCCCGTCTGTCTGCCCATCTGTCTGCCCGTCTGTCTGCCCATCTGTCTGCCCGTCTGTCTGCCCATCTGTCTGCCCGTCTGTCTGCCCATCTGTCTGCCCGTCTGTCCGCCCATCTGTCTGCCCGTCTGTCCGCCCATCTGTCTGCCCATCCTAAGGAGCTCTCATTATTAGCTCGTTAACTCGTTAAGGTGGGAGGGGTCATTAACGAGACAAACTGACCAGCCTCCGGACACACCCTGCACACACACACACACACACACACACACACACACACACACACACACACACACACACATAAAACGTTAATTATTTGCCTTTTATGGAGCTTGTTAATGTCTTTAGTAATCTGCCACACACACACGCACATGCACACGCACACACACACACACACACACACACACACACACACACACACACACACACACACACACACACACACACACACACACACACTCATTTGGTTTTATATTCCTGTCATTAGCTATTAGCTTTTATTCAGTCACTGCATTTGACCTTTATGTCAAACTGACTTAAGAGTCACACTTTCTGACAGTGACAGGAAGAATCACATAAAGTTCAACTTTTTCTACAAAAATATTTCATTCTAGAGGTTCTGGTTCTTGTTCAGGTTCTGGTTCTTGTTCAGGTTCTTGTTCTGATTCAGATTCTGGTTCTGGTTCGAGGTAAAAACAAACACCAGTCTGTAAACAAACGGTGACCTGAGGAACATCGAGAAGGACATTGACTTGATTATTGACTATATTTTGTCTATGTCCTGTCTTCAATGTCTACGTCCAGTCTACATTGTCTATGTCCTGTCTTCAATGTCTACGTCCAGTCTACATTGTTTATGTCCTGTCTTCATTGTCTATGTCGTGTCTTCAATGTCTACGTCCAGTCTACATTGTTTATGTCCTGTCTTCATTGTCTATGTCCTGTCTTCAATGTCTACGTCCAGTCTACATTGTTTATGTCCTGTCTTCATTGTCTATGTCCTGTCTTCAATGTCTACGTCCAGTCTACATTGTTTATGTCCTGTCTTCATTGTCTATGTGCTGTCTCTTCATTGTCTACATTGTCTGCGTGCTGTCTTCAATGTCTATGTGCTGTCTACATTGTCTATGTCCTGTCTTCATTGTTTGTGTCATGTCTTCATTGTCTATGTCCTGTCTACATTGTCTACGTCCTGTCTTCATTGTCTATGTCCTGTCTTCATTGTTTGTGTCATGTCTTCATTGTCTATGTCCTGTCTTCATTGTTTGTGTCATGTCTTCATTGTCTATGTGCTGTCTTCATTGTGTACATCCTGTCTTCATTGTCTGTGTCATGTCTTCATTGTCTATGTCCTGTCTACATTGTCTACGTCCTGTCTTCATTGTGTACATCCTGTCTTCATTGTCTATGCCGTGTCTTCATTGTCTATGTGCTGTTCCCTATTGGTGTGAATACACACTTTGGATTTTAAATTAAAGTGATGCAGTTCACACACACACACACACACACACACACACACACACACACACACACACACACACACACACACACACACACACCAGTGACGGATCAACAATAGAGGGAATATGTGATATTTCCCAGAATGCTTCAGGGCACTCTTGTTCTCTAAACTTGGAGTTCTGTGATAGATCTGTGAAAGCTTCCAATCGTCAATCTCACACACACACACACACACACACACACACACACACACACACACACACACACACACACACACACACGGCCAGTGTGTGATTGAAGCAGCTTCCTGCTCTACAGGGAAAAGTCTTAAAGGGGAGTTCCACTCTTTTCATAATTAAAAAAGTAAAAACATTTTTTTACATGTTTCTTAACTTCCGCTGCAAACTGCAAAAATCTGATGAAATAAAAGTGTTTTAGTCGTTAAACTTCTTCTTTGATCTTTTATTCGTTAGTTTCTCTCGAAACAATTACATTTTCAATTCAATTCAGTTCATTTGTATTTAGCCTGAAATTATAAATTACAAATGATCCTCGGAGTGCTTTACAATCTGTAGTCATTACAGTCCCGTGACTTCACATCAGATTGTAAACGATGAAGCCTTGATGACTCTTGGATGACTGTTGGATGGCCATATAGCGGCTGGATTTCGGAAGCAGGAAGCTTGACACAGAAGTTTACATGGTGGCCAACATAAGACAACCAGGACACGGCAGCATGGGGTCACAGCAGCAAAGAACCAGCTCTACTGCATGAGGCTTTACATAGTCTGCTACTGATTAGGCCCTCAACCCCATCACAGTACAGGTATCTCTGTCCCTCCGCTGAACACACATTTACCTATACTCTAATACATACATTTATATACATTCCATACATCCATCCATCCATTTTCAACCGCTTATCCGGGGTCGGGTCGTGGTGGCAGCAGGTCCAGCAGGCCGACCCAGGCCGACCCAGGCTTCGCTCTTCTCCGAGAGCACCATGGCCTCAGATTTGGAGGTGCTAACTCTCACTGCCGCTTCACACTCGGCTGCAAAACGCCCCAGTGAATGCTGGAGGCAAACAGGACCACATCATCCGCGAACAGCAGAGAGGCGATCCCGAGACTCCCGAACCGGATCTTCTCCGCCCCCTGGCTGCGCCTAGATATCCTGTCCATGAAGGTCAGGAACAGGACCGGTGATAAACACCTACTGGGAACGTATCTGACTTATTACCGAGGATACGAACACAGCTCCTACTGCAGTACAGAGACCAGGTGGCGTATGCCAATGGGTCCAGTAGCCAATACTCCCGCAGCACCCCCCACAAAAACCCCAAAGGTACCCAGTCGAAGGCCTTCTCCAAGTCTACAAAGCACATGTAGACTTGTCTCTGTACTGGTCTTGTTAGACCTTAGTGCAGCGTTTGACACCATTGACCATGACATCTTATTACAGAGACTAGACCAGTTGATTGGTATTAAAGGTACAGCACTAAGCCGGTTTAAGTCGTATTTATCAGATAATCTCAGTTTGTATTTGTAAACGATGAGGCCTCGGTTACCACTGCCGTTCACCATGGAGTTCCACAAGGTTCTGTGCTTGGACCAATTTTATTCACCTTATATATGCTTCCTTTAGGCAATATTATCAGAAAACACTCCATAAACTTTCACTGTTATGCCGATGATACTCAACTATATCTGTCGATCAAGCCAGATGAAATCCACCAGGTCGCCAAACTTCAAGCTTGTCTTAAAGACATCAAAACCTGGATGACCTGCAACTTCCTGCTGCTGAACTCGGACAAGACTGAAGTTATTTTACTCGGACCAGAACACCTCAGAAATCAAGTATCTGATGATTTGGTTTCTCTGGATGGCATCGCTCTGGCATCTACCATCACCGTAATGCCGTGTTCACACCAAAACAGTTGCGAAATATTCGCGCGTCCAGATTACATGTTTAGTCAATGCACAGCCGCGTTAGGTTGCGAAAAAGCGAATTTTTCGCCGGGCGTCGCGATAGAAGCGAAACGGCGTCGCAACGCCGCTTTTTCGCTTTTTCGCTGGCGTTCAAATATTTCAACTCCAGCGAATAATTCGCATGACGCGGAGTTGCGAAAGCCAATCAGCGTTGAGAAGCTCCGCCCGGCATCACCGCCGTTACTGAATTACTGAGTTACTGAACTGCTGGCCCGCTGAAGGAGCGCTGGAAGCGGCTTCATTCAGACACTCGTCCTGGAGGAGTCGGAGGTGTGTGCGACTACGGATAATATCATGAACCCAGACACGGGGCGGTTGATGTTCCAACGTGTGTGGGACTTCCTCAACAAGTACAAAGCAGAACTAGAGGTTATGTCAATGCTGAATGGCGGAAATAGTAAATGCTTTCAAGACACAGAGATAAGCCCCGCCCCTTTTCCCCAGCGATAGTTGCGAAAAAACAGATTAACCACATAGAGCGAATTTTTCACCTGCGGCGCGATATAGGCGAAGTGGCGTTGCGAAAATTCGCAACTGTTTTGGTGTGAACACGGCATAAGGAATCTTTGAGTTATTTTTGACCAGGACCTGTCCTTTGGCTCTCACATGAAACAGATCTCAAGGACCGCCTTTTTTCACCTACGGAACATCTCAAAGATCCGGCACATCCTGTCTCAACGCGATGCAGAAACATTGATTAACGCATTTGTTACCTGAAGACTGGAATACTATAACTCCGTATTATCAGGCTGCTCCAGTAAATCCCTTGGATCTCTCCAACTGATCCAGAATGCGGCAGCTCGTGTACTAACGAGGACGCGGAAGAGAGATCACATTACTCCTGTACGAGCTGTTCTCCACTGGCTTCCTGTAAGATCGAGAATCATATTTTAAATCCTTCTCCTTACCTACAAAGCCTTAACTGGTGATGCACCATCATATCTTAAGTGCCATATAGTGCCATATGACCCCACAAGAGCGTTACGCTCACTGAATGCAGGGTTACATGTGGTTCCCAGACTGTTAAAAAGTAGGTTGGGGGCTAGAGCTTTCAGTTATCGGGCTCCTCTTCTGTGGAATCAGCTTTCACTTTCAGTCCGGGGGCAGACACAGTCACCTCATTTAAGAGTAGACTTAAGACTTTCCTCTTTGATAGCGCTTATAGTTAGGGCTGTTTCAGGCTTATAGTTAGGGCTGTTTCAGGTTTATAGTTAGGGCTGTTTCAGCCTTATAGTTAGGGCTGGCTCAGGTTTACCTGGTCCAGCCCCTAGATATGCTACTATAGGCCTAGACTGCTGGGGGACATCTTAGGATACACTGAGCTCCTCCTCTCCTTCTCTTCCTCTTTCGCTCCTCCTCTCCTCCTCTCCTCTTCACCTCTTCTTTCTCTCCTTCTGGATAAATGATTGTCTCTTCAATGCATATTACTAACTCTACTTTCTTTTTCCATGGATTCGTGGCTGCCTGGCCCTGCTGATGCAACCTTGGCCCTGCTGATGCAACTTGCCTGGAGCCGGTCCTGCCAGCTGCCATGGCCCTGCTTTCTCCTCCCACTGCCCCTGGGATGCCCCTCCTCTCTACCTCCTTCTGCTTAATGGGTCGTGGCTATCTGGATCATGGACCATGCATACTTCTCATTATATGAATCATGTCTGTCATATTCATGTAATGTGCTGTAACTCTGTTACGTTGTTCATTCTGGCCACATGACATCTATTGCTTCTGTCCATCCGGGGAGAGGGATCCTCCTCTGTTGCTTTCCCTCAGGTTTCTTCCCCTTTTTTTCCCTGTGAAAGGGTTTTTACTATCTTTATTGGGGGAGTTGTTCCTGATCCGATGTGAGGTCCCGGGACAGGATGTTATGTTACAGATTGTAAAGCCCTCCGAAGCAAACTTGTATTTGTGATGTTTGGCTATACAAAACAAACTGAATTGAAGAGGAGTCACAGGGTGATAGAAGAGTCACACAGGGTGATAGTGAGTCACAGGGTGATAGAAGAGTCACAAAGGGTGATAGTGAGTCACAGGGTGATAGAAGAGTCACACAGGGTGATAGTGAGTCACAGGGTGATAGAATAGTCACACAGGGTGATAGTGAGTCACAGGGTGATAGAAGAGTCACAGGATGATCAGGATGATGGGGGGAGTTTTTCCTGATCCGATGTGAGGTCCCGGGATAGGGATGTCATATGTACAGATTGTAAAGCCCTCCGAGGCAAACTTGTATTTGTGATGTTGGGCTGTATAAAATGAACTGAATTGAATTGAATTGGTTGGGCAAACTCCCAGAACCACATCCAGTAGTCTTGCGAGTGTAAAGAGCTGGTCCACTGTTCCACGGCCGGGATGGAACCCGTACTGTTCGTCTTGAATCTGAGGCTCGACCATCGGTTGGAGCCTCCTTTCCAGCACCCTGGGATAAGCTTTTCCTGCGAGGCTGAGTAGGCTGAGTAGTGTGATACCACGATAGTTTGAGCCAAGACAGCCCAACAATGTCCAGCGCTTTCAGCATCTCAGGGCGGATCTCATCCACCCCCGGCGCCTTGCCACAAAGGAGCTTTTTGACTACCTTAGCGACCTCTGCCAGGGATAAGGGTGCAACCACCCTAAAAACTTCAGGCGCTGCCCCCTCTCCAGGGGACATGTTGGCTGGGTTTAGGAGTTCCTCAAAGTGCTCTTTCCACCGCCCGACGATGTCCCAGTTCCGAGTTTTAGCATTTGCGAACATCGGAGCTGCAGCCCTTCTGGCCTGTCAGTACCCGTCAGCTGCTTCAGGAGACCCCTGGGCCAGCCAGGCCCGAAAGGCCTCCTTCTTCAGTTTGACGGCTTCCCTCACCCCCCGTGTCCACCACCGGGTTCTCGGGTTGCCGTCACGACACCGATGACCTTCTGACCACAGCTCCTAGCAGCCGCATCCACAATAGAGGCTTTGAACATGGTCCACTAGGATTCCATGTCCCCAGCCTCCCTCGGGATGTGTGAGACGTTCTTCCGGAGGTGGGAGTTGAAGACCTGGATCCTCCACCAGACGTTCCCAGTTCTCCCTCACTACATGTTTGGGCTTGCCAGGTCTTTCTAGCCGACTCCCCCACCATCTGATCCAACTCACCACCAGGTGGTGATCACCTAACAGCTCTGCTCCTCTCTTCATCCGAGTGTCCAAGACATACGGCCGCAGATTAGGTGATGCGATTACAAAGTCGATCATTGATCTCCGGCCTAAGGTGTTCTGGTACCAGGTACATTTACGAGCCACCTTATGTTCGAACATGGTGTTCGTTATGGACAAACTGTGGCTAGCACAGAAGTCCAACAATAAAAAACACTGTTCAGGTTCAGATCGGGCAAGCCGTTCCTCTCAATCACCCCCCGCCAGGTTTCTCTGTCATTGCCCACGTGAGCGTTGAAGTCCCCCAGGAGAACTATGGAGTCGGCGGCAGGCGGCGCCCCTTCCAGGACCCTCTCACCGACTCCAAGAAGGCCGGATACTCTGAAATGCTGTTCGCTGCATAAGCACAAACAACAGTCAGATCCTTACTCCCCACAACCCGTAGGCGCAGGGAGGCGACCCTCTCGTTCTCCGGGGAAAACTCCAACATAGCGGCGCTCAGCCGGGGGCTCCTGAGTATCCCCACTCCCGCCTAGCGCCTCTCACCCTGGGCAGCTCCAGAAAAGGACAAAGTCCAACCCTTCTCCAGGAGCTTGGCTCCAGAGCCCGTGCTGTGCGTGGAGGTGAGTCCAACTACATCTAGCTGGTACCGCTCCACCTCCTGCACCAGCTCTGGTTCTTTCCCCACTAGTGAGGTGACGTTCCACGTCCCTAGAGCTCGTCTATGCTGCTCGTCTATGCTGATCGGCTCGCCCAGGCCTCCTGCCTGGCCCGCCACCCGGTCTACGTAGCACCCAACCCCGATAATTCTCCCTGCGAGTGGTGGGTCCCCAGGGTGACTGCTGCTCCATGCTGTTTCTTCGGGCTGAGCCCGACCAGGCCCCATGGGCGATACATATATATATATATATATATATATATATATATAAAAATATATATATATATATATATATATATATATATACATCCCTATCCCCTAATATCAATAATCTGCATGATGTCTATTGGTGCCACATGTCACCATAGAGATCATATGAAGCCCTAAAGAGGGAAATAACTCCTCAGCTTTCCTTCTATTGGGCCCAGTGGGTCCAGGAGGCCCATTGACTCCAGTGGGTCCAGGCGGTGTCTGGTGATGGAGGAGTTATTATCCTCAAAGGCAAATTATCCTTTTGGTGTAAAGGTGATCGGTTGTTGTGGCCCGGTGTGATTCTGGACCTGGTGTTGGTTCTCGACCAACTGGTTCTGTTGACCCACTCTAACAGCGACGAGGAGAGCGTAAACTGCAATGTTGACCTGATATCGGATCAACTGAGACGTTAACGCCAGGTGTGAAGAGGGACCGTCAGTTCCAGATCCAGATCTAGTTCTGCTTTAACATGAATAAAAACGTGCTGCTGTCACTTTTTCTATTATTCTGTCTAAAACCCTGAAGATAAAGAGAGGAATTAAAGTGTCAGAAACACTTGGCAAGGTGTGTTTGATAGTGTGTGTGTGTGAGTGTGTGTGTGTGTGTGTGTGTGCGTGTGTGTGTGTAGTGTGTGTTGTTAGATGATTTGACAATCATGTCATTCTCACTCATCAAGAAGATTAGCTGTTACCGCCAGGGGAAACACACACACACACACACACACACACACGCACGCACGCACGCACACACACACACACACACACACACACACACACACACACACACACACACTCTCAGTAATTAGTAGTCGTGTGTTCTTCCTATTTCTTTGGGCTCTCAGCTGCCAATCAGTTGCAGAGGGAAACAACACTGAGAGTGCCCTGCAGCTACAGACAGACAGACAGAGATGAAGATGATGAGGAAGTAGGAAGAGAGGAAGAGTGAGTCAATACAAATAAAAAGTGAGCACAGAAACGTAATTTGTGAGTTTTGTCTTTTCATAAATATTGATCCATCCATCCATTATCATCCTTGTATCCAGGTCTCGTCTTGGTGGCAGCAGGTCCAGCAGGCTGAGCCAGGCTTCCCTCTCACCCGCAACACTTTCCAGCTCATTCTGGGATCCTGAGCGTTCCAAGGCCAGCTGGGAGATATAATCCCTCCAGCGTGTCCTCGGTCTTCCCCGGGGTCTCCTACCAGATGGACGTGCCTGGAAAACCTCTAAGGGGAGGCACCCAGGAGGCATCCTGACTAGATGCCCGAACCACCTCAGCTGACTCCTTTCGACACGAAGGAGCAGCGACTCGACTCCAAGCTCCTCCTGATGTCCGAGCTTGTTACTCTATCTCTAAGGGTGAGTCCCACAGAGGAAACTCATCTCCTTACTCTATCTCTAAGGCTGAGTCCTACAGAGGAAACTCATCTCCTTACCCCATCTCTAAGGCTCAGCCCGGCCATCCTACGGAGGAAACTCATTTCGGCCGCTTGTATCTGTGACCTTGTTTTTTTGGTCACGATCTAGAGTTCGTGACCATAGGTGAGGGGTAGGCCCTGCTTTCCCTTCCTGAGCCGTCGGATGGTTTGCCAGAAAATCCTTGAGGCCAACAGGAAGTCGTCCCCATACTCCTCCCATGCCAAAGTGTTAGCATCCACGACCACCGCAGCTGCAGCCCTTCTGGCCTGCCGGTGCCCGTCACACAACAAAACACTGTTTGAGTTCAGATCAGCAAGTCGTTCCTCCCAATCACCCTCCAGGTTTCTCTCACATTGCCCACGTGAGCGTTGAAGTTGGATCCCTCTCACTGACTCCAAGAAGGCGGCTCCACCTCCTGCTCCACCTCCTGCTCCACCTCCTGCTCCACCTCCTGCATCACAAGCTGCTCCACCTCCTGCTCTATCTCCTGCATCACCTCCTGCATCACCTCCTGCATCACCTCCTGCTCCACGTCCTGCTCCACCTCCTTCTCCACCTCCTGCTCCACCTCCTGCTCTATCTCCTGCATCACCTCCTGCATCACCTCCTGCATCACCTCCTGCTCCACCTCCTGCTCAATCTCATGCATCACCTCCTGCTCCACCTCCTGCTCCACCTCCTGCTCCATCTCCTGCTCCACCTCCTGCATCACCTCCTGCTTCACCTCCTGCTCCACCTCCTGCATCACCTCCTGCTTCACCTCCTGCTCCACCTCCTGCATCACCTCCTGCTCCATCTCCTGCTCCACCTCCTGCATCACCTCCTGCATCACCTCCTGCTTCACCTCCTGCTCCACTTCCTGCTCCACCTCCTGCATCACCTCCTGCTCCACCTCCTGCTTCACCTCCTGCTCCACTTCCTGCTCCACCTCCTGCATCACCTCCTGCTCCACCTCCTGCATCACCTCCTGCTCCACCTCCTGCATCACTTCCTGCTTCACCTCCTGCTCCACCTCCTGCATCACCTCCTGCTCCATCTCCTGCTCCACCTCCTGCATCACCTCCTGCTTCACCTCCTGCTCCACCTCCTGCATCACCTCCTGCTTCACCTCCTGCTCCATCTCCTGCATCACCTCCTGCTCCATCTCCTGCTCCACCTCCTGCATCACCTCCTGCATCACCTCCTGCTCCACATCCTGCATCACATCCTGCTTCACCTCCTGCTCCACATCCTGCATCACCTCCTGCTCCACCTCCTGCATCACCTCCTGCATCACCTCCTGCTCCACATCCTGCATCACATCCTGCTTCACCTCCTGCTCCACATCCTGCATCACCTCCTGCTCCACCTCCTGCTTCACCTCCTGCATCACCTCCCGTTAGGTTCTCTCGTTAGGTTAATCACCTCCGTCACGTCCTCGTTAGAGACAACACACAGGGAAACACAGCTGGGCGCTAACAAGACAATATTGGTCCAGTTATGTACTGACATCATCGTTCAGCTCGTTAGCCTCGTTAAGGCTCGTTAAGGCTCGTTAAGGCTCGTTAGCCTCGTTAAGGCTCATTAAGGCCTCGAGGCCTAACGAGCTCATACTGGGAACTAATTAGTTTGTTGGTGGTTCAACTGAGAGGAGGATCTTCACCTTCTGCCACACACACACACACACACACACACACACACACACACACACACACACACACACACACACACAGTCCTCTTTGAACTGAATACATATTTGTATTCAGATTACAGAAGGTGAACCTCCTCCCTGACCTCTGACCTGCTGAATGTCAGCTGATTCACATCCAGCTGTTTCAGGATCAGCCTCAAAGACGTTCTGTTGGAGAGACGCTCCACTCGACTCAGCTTTGAACACAGTCAGAGTCCTGATGCTCATAATGTCACTGCACATGAGAGAGAGAGAGAGAGAGAGAGAGAGAGAGAGAGAGAGAGAGAGAGAGAGAGAGAGAGAGAGACCTCCATGTTAGCAGGATGTCATCACATGACAATGGAAACATAACCAATCATCATCACAACTGTTATTACAGGTCATTTAAATGTGTGTGTGTCGGACAGGGAATCAGTTTCTGGGTTGATCTACATACACTGCTGTTAATTAGCTCTGTCAATCATCCTGGAGTGTGTGTGTGTGTGTGTGTGTGTGTGTGTGTGTGTGTGTGTGTGTGTGTGTGTGTGTGTGTGTGTGTGTGTGTGTGAGTGTGTGTGTGTTTAAGCTCAGCTTGTGATTGGTCCGTTTCCAGCTGTCGATCAAACAGCAACAGAATATTTGTCAAAAATGTGTTAAAAGTTTAGTTTCATTCAATTCTGTTCATTTTGTAGAGCCCAAAATCACAAACTCCCCTCAGAGCTTTACAATCGCTACACATACACAACAGCAGCGGGAACCAGGGGAGTTAGGACTGGTTCAGGTCTATAGTTAGGACTGGTTCAGGTCTATAGTTAGGACTGGTTCAGGTTTATAGTTAGGACTGGTTCAGGTCTATAGTTAGGACTGGTTCAGGTCTATAGTTAGGACTGGTTCAGGTCTATAGTTAGGACTGGTAAAGCCCTTTGAGGATGATTTTTTATTTCAGATTTAGTGATCTACAAAATGAACAGAATCTTATCCTTGTTGGCTTTGTGTCTCCGGTCCAATCACAGCTCTGAGCTGAAGCTCCCCAGCTGATGATTGGCCGGCTGGCTGCAGGTGACGATTGGTCTTTTGTCTCATGCGTTCATGTTTAATTCAGTCTCTTTAACGGAGTTAGTTATTAAAAACAGTCCGCCTTAAGAAGCATTGAGCGGGGTATCCTGGAACATTTCCACCTTAAGTGCTCCCACGGCCTTCAGGCCATTAGGCAGCAAGCTGCTGTGAAAGCAATCAAACAAGCACCTGAATGACTGAGCAGCAGAGGAATCAAGCGCACCTAAAGGGTTAAGCAGCTGAGGTCAAATCGTTAAACAGCTGATGGCTGCTGAACACACAACACAAAGCTAGAGACTTCCCATCAGCCCCAGCTGTTCACTGACATTAGCTCATCCTATCATCCATCAATCAGTCAATGAGTGTGTTAGCATTTAGCTTTGATAGCATTGACTATTAATAATCATGTTAAACATCTTCATCATAACCATGTGACTATCACGGATCATGCTATTCAAACACACACACACACACACACACACACACACACACACACACACACACACACACACACACACACACACACACACACACACACACACACACAGGGGGTTATGGGTCGGACAGCATTCAGCCTGCAGCAAAACAGAGATGAGAGGTTTCCTGTTTCAAACCACTCTGACACACATTAATAAACCATTACACACACACACACACACACACACACACACACACACACACACACACACACACACACACACACACACACACACACACACACACACACACACACACACACACATTCTATGTTGCAGAAAATAGACCTGTCCTACACTCACTAAAAACTTTAAGCTGAGATCTGTGTGTGTGTGTGTGTGTGTGTGTGTGTGTGTGTGTGTGTGTGTGTGTGTGTGTGTGTGTGTTGTGCTAATTGGCCAGCCTCGTTGGTTATTTAAATGTGAACAAATGGACTCAGATTCATTAAGACAGAAAGAGGAAATCCTCATTAAAATTTGATGTTAACGGTGAATTTTTCAGAGCTCGTTACACGTGCACGTCAGAGCGCACGGAACCACGTGTGTGTGTGTGTGTGTGTGTGTGTGTGTGTGTGTGTGTGTGTGTGTGCATGTGTGTGTGTGTGTGTGACTCATCCAACCGTGACATGAAATATTAAAGCAGACTTCAGCTCTGATCTGCATCACTGGTTCAACTGTTGGAACAGAAGAGTCACGTCATGTAGTACTACACTGATACTTATACATCATGTGGTACTACACTGATACTTATACATCATGTGGTACTACACTGATACTTATACATCATGTGGTACTACACTGATACTTATACATCATGTGGTACTACACTGATACTTATACATCATGTGGTTCTACACTGATACTTATTCATCATGTGGTACTACACTGATACTTATACATCATGTGGTACTACACTAATACACTGATACTTATACATCATGTGGTACTACACTGATACTTATACATCATGTGGTACTGCGCTGATGTGACTTCACCTACGTACCGTTGACTTCCCCTACGTCCCGTTGACTTCACCTACGTACCGTTGACTTCATCTAAGTCCCGTTTACCACATCTACGTCCCGTTGACTTCAACCTACGTCCCGTTGACTTCACCTACGTCCAGTTTACGTCATCTACGTCCCGTTGACTTCCCCTACGTCCCGTTGACTTCAACTACGTACCATTGACTTCATCTACGTCCCGTTTACTACATCTACGTCCCGTTGACTTCAACTATGTCCCGTTGACTTCAACTACGTACTGTTGACTTCAACTACGTTCCGTTGAGTTCACTTATGTCCCGTTGACTTCAACTACGTCCCGTTGACTTCATCTACGTCCCCTTGACTTCCCCTACGTCCCCTTGACTTGCCCTACGTACCGTTGACTTCAACTACGTCCCGTTGACTTCATCTATGTCCCCTTGACTTCCCCTACGTCCCCTTGACTTGCCCTACGTACCGTTGACTTCAACTACGTCCCGTTGACTTCCACTACGTATCGTTGACTTCCCCTACTTACCGTTGACTTCAACTACGTCCCGTTGACTTCCCCTACGTATCGTTGACTTCCCCTATGTACCGTTGACTTCAACTATGTCCCTTTGACTTCCCCTACGTACCGTTGACTTCACCTATGTGCTGTTGACTTCACCCACCTCCCGTTGACTTCACCTACGTCCCGTTGACTTCACCTACGTACCGTTGACTTCCCCTACGCACCGTTGACTTCCCCTACGTACCGTTGACTTCAACTACGTCCCGTTGACTTAATCTACGTACCGTTGACTTCACCTACGTGCTGTTGACTTCACCCACCTCCCGTTGACTTCACCTACGTCCCGTTGACTTCACCTACGTACCGCTGGCATCAACTACGTACCGTTGACTTCCCCTACGTACCGTTGACTTCAACTACGTCCCGTTGACTTCCCCTACGTATCGTTGACTTCCCCTACGTCCCGTTGACTTCCCCTAAGTCCCGTTGACTTCCCCTACGTCCCGTTGACTTAATCTACGTACCGTTGACTTCACCTACGTACCGTTGATGTCATCTATGTACCGTTGACTTCACCCACCTCCCGTTGATTTCACCGACATCCCGTTGACTTCATCTACGTA
>NC_136590.1:47421804-47459304 GCF_910589615.1 Taurulus bubalis
TGTGTGTGTGAGTCTGTGTGTGTGTGTGTGTGTAAAGTAACTAAAGCACTTAAACGTTCACTCTTAGATCCAAACTCTAACATAAGCCACGCCCCATACTGTCAGTCATTGTGTGTTTGATTGACAGGTCTTTAAAGACAACCCCTTGTGTTGTTTTTGTTAATTTGTGTTTAGCAATGTTTGTAAAAATCATATTTGAGATGTAGCTGAAAGCTCCAGAAGTGCAAGTTTCTTGGTTCTTTCATAAATGTATGTATTTATAATTATTAATACAGTTAAATTCTATCAAGAGAAATCAATCGGAGAACCTTCTCTGTGTTCGGTTCTACTTCTAGTTCTTCAATATCTGCAGAGGAAATGAACCCAGCTGCAGTGTTTTTGCAGAGGTAGGCTGAGCTGCTGTGAGGAGGTTCTAGAAGTCAGTGAGGAGGTTCTAGGGTTCAGTTAGGGAGTTCTAGTTGTCAGTGAGGAGGTTCTAGGAGTCAGTGAGGAGGTTCTAGAAGTCAGAGAGAAGGTTCTAGAAGTCAGTGAGAAGGTTCTAGAAGTCAGTGAGGAGGTTCTAGGAGTCAGTGAGGAGGTTCTAATAGTTTATAATAGTTACTGAATAGCTCTAATAGTTCTAATAGTTACTGAATAGCTTCTAGGGGTCAGTGAGGAGGTTCTAGGAGTTATTGAAAAGGTTCTAGGGGTCAGTGAGGAAGTCCTAGGAGAGACTGAAGAGTTTCTAGGGGTCATTGAGGAGGTCCTAGGAGTTAATGAAAAGGTTCTAGGGATCATTGAGGAGGTTCTATAAGTTACTGAAGAGCTTCTAGGGGTCAGTGAGGAGGTCCTAGGAGAGACTGAATAGCTTCTAGGGGTAATTGAGGAGGTTCTAGGAGTTAGAATAGAATATAATACTGTATTGTCATTGTCACGAAAACAACGAAAAACAGTTTATCAGCTCTTACAGTAAAGACAAACATTAAAAACAACCATAGAAACATTCACATCACAAGTAGACAGATAAATAAGTGGATCATCATAAAGTGCACGTGCCATTGAATATTGTTCAGCAGTTAGTGCTAGTGTCCTCAGGTTTTGGGGGTTCTATACATTTGACGGCCTGTGGGTAAAAGCTATTTTGTAGTCTGTGTGTTTTAATTGTCCTTTATCTCCTTCCAGATGGAAGGGGAGCAAATAGTGCATGTCTAGGGTGGGTGGGGTCTTTGGAGATACAGCTGGCTTTTTTACAGAGCTGGCCAGCGTATAGGTCACTGAGGGTAATGTGGTCCCAATCACTCTTTCTGCCATGCTCACCACACGCAGCAGATCCCTCCTGTCCACTGTGCAGCTAGCAGACCACATAGTGCAGCAGTAGGTCAGGAGGCTCTCAATGGTCGCCCAATAGAGGGGTTAGTGAGGAGGTTCTAGGAGTTATTGAGGAGGTTCTATGAGTTACTGAAGAGCTTCTAGGGGTTAGTGAGGAGGTTCTAGGAGTTAGTGAAGAGCTTCTAGGGGTTATTGAGGAGGTTCTAGGAGTTAGTGAAGAGCTTCTAGGGGTTATTGAGGAGGTTCTAGGAGTTAGTGAAGAGCTTCTAGGGGTTATTGAGAAGGTTCTAGGAGTTACTGAAGAGCTTCTAGGGGTTATTGAGGAGGTTCTAGGAGTTACTGAAGAGCTACTAGGGGTTATTGAGGAGGTTCTAGGAGTTACTGAAGAGCTTCTAGGGGTCAGTGAGGAGGTTCTAGGAGTTACTGAAGAGCTTCTAGGGGTTATTGAGGAGGTTCTAGGAGTTACTGAAGAGCTTCTAGGGGTTATTGAGGAAGTTCTAGGAGTTACTGAAGAGCTTCTAGGGGTTCAGTGAGCAGGTTCTAGGAGTTACTGAAGACGCGTTAGCTATCCTTAGGGAGGTTCTTGGGGTTCTTTAGTATTGCATGTCTTTGAAGAGTTTTTAAGTGTAATTCACAACTGTTTTACTAGTATTTCTTTCTATGAGAACTGCGTCCACGTTCTCGTGCGACTGGAGAACCTGAAGTAGACCGATCTTCATCTTCATCTCTATCTAAATGTGGGACTGTTCCTTTAAACAGCAGCTATGTTACTTTTAATAGAGGGTGATTGTACTGAGACTTGACTCACCTGAGTAAAGGCTTTGAGTTCTTCCTCCACCTTTGCTCTTTACAGTCATATCTGTGTGTGTGTGTGTGTGTGTGTGTGTGTGTGTGTGTGTGTGAGTGTGAGTGTGTGTGAGAGTGTGTGTGTGTGTGTGAGTGTGTGTGAGTGTGAGTGTGTGTGTGTGTGTGAGTGTGTGAGAGTGTGTGAGTGTGTGTGTGATATAAAAGGACTTTATGGAGCTCGTATCATGAAAATTGATTACTCGTACAGAAAAGAAGGTTAATCGAGACCTTAAATAAGAACTATAACTCTCTCTCTCGCCCTGTCTCTCTCTCTCTCCAGCAGGGTGGGAGGTGTCACCCTCGGGTGCTTTATGGCGCCGCCGGCCTTAACGACGTCTAACAAAATGTCAGCAGCCGACCAATGACGGGCCGGCATGAAGAGAGGGAGATTTAGTCGAGTGGGAAGTCTTAAGGAGTCATTTTAGAAAGAGGGAGAGATAAAAGAGAGGGGGAGATAAAGAGGGGGGGGCGAAAGGGGGACAGATGGAGAGATAAAGGAAGGAGGGGGAGGAGGAGGAAGAGGGGGGGGGGGGGGGGGGGGAGGAGGAGGAGGGGGAGGAGGAGGAAGAGGGGAAGGAGGAGAAGGAGGAGGAGAGGTTTAAATCAGCAGAGGTGTTAAAAAGCATGGATCAAAAGCAGTTTTCATTACAGTCACATGACATCATTACAGTCACATGACAGAAAGAAAGTATCCTTTATTAATCCCCTTGGGGAAATTCTTCTCTGCATTTGACACATCCCTGGATGGGGGGCGGTGGGCGGCCCTGGGGGGCGCCCGGGGAGCAGTTGGGGGTTGGGTGTCTTGCTCAGGGACACTATGGGGCTATGGGGGCACTGGGGATCGAGACGGCTACCTTGTGGTTGCGGGACGACCACTCATCCCCCTGAGCTACAGCCGCTCCTAAAATTACAGTCACATGACATTACAGTCACATGACATCATTACAGTCATATGACATCATTACAGCCACATGACATTACAGTCACATGACGTCATTACAGTCACATGACGGCATTACAGCCACATGACATTACAGTCACATGACATTACAGTCACATGACGTCATTACAGTCACATGACATCATTACAGCCACATGACACTACAGTCACAAGACATTATAGTCATATGACATCATTACAGTCATATGACGTCATTACAGCCACATGACATTACAGTCACATGACGTCATTACAGTCACATGACGGCATTACAGCCACATGACATTACAGTCACATGACATTACAGTCACATGACAACATTACAGTCATATGACATCATTACAGTCACATGACATTACAGTCACATGACATTACAGTCACATGACGTCATTACAGTCATATGACATCATTACAGCCACATGACATTACAGTCACAAGACATCATTACAGTCACATGATGTCATTACAGTCACATGACGGCATTACAGCCACATGACATTACAGTCACATGATGTCAATACAGTCACAACATCATTACAGTCACATGACATCATTACGGTCACTTGACATCCTTACAGTCACATGACGTCATTACAGTCACATTACAGTCACATGAAATCATTACAGTCACAACATCATTACAGTCATATGACATCATTACAGTCACAACATCATTACAGTCATATGACGTCATTACAGTCAAAACATCATTACAGTCATATGACATCATAACAGTCACATGACATCATTACAGTCATATGACATCATTACAGTCACATGACATCATTACAGTCACATGATGTCATTACAGTCATATGACATCATTACAGCCACATGACATCATTACAGTCACATGATGTCATTACAGTCACATGACGGCATTACAGCCACATGACATTACAGTCACATGATGTCATTACAGTCACATGACATCATTACAGTCATTTGACATCATTACAGTCATATGACATCATTACAGTCACATGACATCATTACAGTCATATGACATCATTACAGCCACATGACATCATTACAGTCACATGATGTCATTACAGTCACATGACGGCATTACAGCCACATGACATTACAGTCACATGATGTCATTACAGTCACATGACATCATTACAGTTATATGACATCATTACAATCACATGACATCACTACAGTCACATGACGTCATTACAGTCACAACATCATTACAGTCACATGACATCATTACGGTCACTTGACATCATTACAGTCACATGGCGTCATTACAGTCACATTACAGTCACATGACATCATTACAGTCACAACATCATTACAGTCATATGACATCATTACAGTCATATGACATCATTACAGTCACATGACATCATTACAGTCATATGACATCATTACAGTCACATGCCATCATTACAGTCACATGATGTCATTACAGTCATATGACATCATTACAGTTATATGACATCATTACAGTCATATGACATCATTACAGTCACATGATGTCATTACAGTCATATGACATCATTATAGTCATATGACATCATTACAGTCACATGACGTCATTACAGTCACATGACGTCATTACAGTCATATGACATCATTACAGCCACATGACATTACAGTCACAAGACATTATTACAGTCACATGATGTCATTACAGTCACATGACGGCATTACAGCCACATGACATTACAGTCACATGATGTCAATACAGTCACAACATCATTCTAGTCACATGACATCATTACGGTCACTTGACATCATTACAGTCACATGACGTCATTACAGTCACATTACAGTCACATGACATCATTACAGTCACAACATCACTACAGTCATATGACATCATTACAGTCACATGACATCATTACGGTCACTTGACATCATTACAGTCACAAGACATCATTACAGTCACATGATGTCATTACAGTCACATGACGGCATTACAGCCACATGACATTACAGTCACATGACATTACAGTCACATGACGTCATTACAGTCATATGACATCATTACAGCCACATGACATTACAGTCACAAGACATCATTACAGTCACATGATGTCATTACAGTCACATGACGGCATTACAGCCACATGACATTACAGTCACATGACGGCATTACAGCCACATGACATTACAGTCACATGACATCATTACAGTCACATGATGTCATTACAGTCACATGACGGCATTACAGCCACATGACATTACAGTCACATGACGTCATTACAGTCACATGACGTCATTACAGTCACATGGCGTCATTACAGTCACATGACATTACAGTCACATGACATCATTACAGTCACTTGATGTCATTACAGTCATATGACATCATTACAGTCACATGATGTCATTGCAGTCATATGACATCATTACAGTCACATAACATCATTACAGTCACATGATGTCATTACAGTCACATGACATCATTACAGTCACATGACATCATTACAATCACATGACATCATTACAGTCACATGACGTCATTACAGTCACAACATCATTACAGTCACATGACATCATTACGGTCACTTGACATCATTACAGTCACAACATCACTACAGTCACATGACGGCATTACAGCCACATGACATTACAGTCACATGACATCATTACAGTCACATGACATCATTACAGTCACATGACGTCATTACAGTCACATGGAGTCATTACAGTCACATGACATCATTACAGTCATATGACATCATTACAGTCACATGATGTCATTGCAGTCATATGACATCATTATAGTCACATAACATCATTACAGTCACATGATGTCATTACAGTCACATGACATCATTACAGTCACATGACATCATTACAATCACATGACATCATTACAGTCACATGACGTCATTACAGTCACAACATCATTACAGTCACATGATATCATTACGGTCACTTGACATCATTACAGTCACATGACGTCAATACAGTCACATTACAGTCACATGACATCATTACAGTCACAACATCATTACAGTCATATGACATCATTACAGTCAAAACATCATTACAGTCACATGACATCATTACAGTCACATGACATCATTACAGTCATATGACATCATTACAGTCACATGACATCATTACAGTCACATGATGTCATTACAGTCATATGACATCATTACAGTTATATGACATCATTACAGTCATATGACATCATTACAGTCACATGATGTCATTACAGTCATATGACATCATTACAGTCACATGACATCATTACAGTCACATGACATCATAATAGTCATATGACATCATTACAGTCACATGACGTCATTACAGTCACATGACGTCATTACAATCATATGACATCATTACAGCCACATGACATTACAGTCACAAGACATCATTACAGTCACATGATGTCATTACAGTCACATGACGGCATTACAGCCACATGACATTACAGTCACATGACGTCATTACAGTCACATGACATCATTACAGTCACATGGCGTCAGTACAGTCACATGACATTACAGTCACATGACATCATTACAGTCATATGACATAATTACAGACACATAACATCATTACAGTCACATGGCGTCATTACAGTCACATGACATTACAGTCACATGACATCATTACAGTCATATGGCATCATTACAGACACATAACATCATTACAGTCACATGATGTCATTACAGTCATATGACATCATTACAGTCACATGATGTCATTGCAGTCATATGACATCATTACAGTCACATAACATCATTACAGTCACATGACATCATTACAATCACATGACATCATTACAGTCACATGATGTCATTACAGTCACATGACATCATTACAGTCATATGACATCATTACAATCACATTACATCATTACAGTCACATGACGTCATTACAGTCACAGCATCATTACAGTCACATGACATCATTACGGTCACTTGACATCATTACAGTCACATGATGTCATTACAGTCACATTACAGTCACATGACATCATTACAGTCACAACATCACTACAGTCATATGACATCATTACAGTCAAAACATCATTACAGTCACATGACATCATTACAGTCACAACATCATTAAAGTCATATGACATCATTACAGTCACATGACATCATTACAGTCATATGACATCATTACAGTCACATAACATCAATACAGTCACATGATGTCATTACAGTCTTATGACATCATTACAGTTATATGACATCATTACAGTCATATGACATCATTACAGTCACATGATGTCATTACAGTCATATGACATCATTACAGTCACATGACATCATTACAGTCACATGACATCATTATAGTCATATGACATCACTACAATCACATGACGTCATTAGTCACATGACATCATTACAGTCATATGACATCATTACAGTCACATGATGTCATTACAGTCACATTCCAGTCACATGACATCATTACAGTCACATGACATCATTACAGTCACTTGACATCATTACAGTCATATGACATCATTACAGTCACATGACATCATTACAGTGATGTGACATCATTACAGTCACAACATCACTACAGTCACATGACATCATTACAGTCACATGACATCATTACAGTCACTTGACATCATTACAATCATATGGCATCATTACAGTCACATGACATCATTACAGTCACAACATCATTACAGTCACATGACATCATTACAGTCCCATGACATCATTACAGTCACAACATCACTACAGTCACATGACATCATTACAGTCACATGACATCATTACAGTCACAACATCATTACAGTCACATGACGTCATTACAGTCACATGACATCATTACAGTCACAACATCACTACAGTCACATGACATCATTACAGTCACATGACATCATTACAGTCACAACATCATTACAGTCATATGACATCATTACAGTCACATGACATCATTACAGTCACAACATCACTACAGTCACATGACATCATTACAGTCACAACATCACTACAGTCACATGACATCATTACAGTCACATGACATCATTACAGTCACAACATCATTACAGTCACATGACATCATTACAGTCACAACATCATTACAGTCACATGACATCATTACAGTCACAACATCATTACAGTCACATGACATCATTACAGTCACAACATCATTACAGTCACATGACATCATTACAGTCATATGACATCATTACAGTCACAACATCACTACAGTCACATGACATCATTACAGTCACATGACATCATTACAGTCACAACATCACTACAGTCACATGACATCATTACAGTCACATGACATCATTACAGTCACAACATCATTACAGTCACATGACATCATTACAGTCACATGAAATTATTACAGTCACAACATCATTACAGTCACATGACATCATTACAGTCACAACATCATTACAGTCACATGATATCATTACAGTCACAACATCATTACAGTCACAACATCATTACAGTCACATGACATCATTACAGTCACAACATCACTACAGTCACATGACATCATTACAGTCACATGACATCATTACAGTCACATGACATCATTACAGTCACAACATCACTACAGTCACATGACATCATTACAGTCACATGACATCATTACAGTCACAACATCATTACAGTCATATGACATCATTACAGTCACATGACATCATTACAGTCACAACATCACTACAGTCACATGACATCATTACAGTCACAACATCACTACAGTCACATGACATCATTACAGTCACATGACATCATTACAGTCACAACATCATTACAGTCACATGACATCATTACAGTCACAACATCATTACAGTCACATGACATCATTACAGTCACAACATCACTACAGTCACATGACATCATTACAGTCACAACATCACTACAGTCACATGACATCATTACAGTCACATGACATCATTACAGTCACAACATCATTACAGTCACATGACATCATTACAGTCACATGACATCATTACAGTCACAACATCATTACAGTCACATGACATCATTACAGTCACAACATCACTACAGTCACATGACATCATTACAGTCACAACATCACTACAGTCACATGACATCATTACAGTCACATGACATCATTACAGTCACAACATCATTACAGTCACATGACATCATTACAGTCACATGACATCATTACAGTCACAACATCATTACAGTCACAACATCATTACAGTCACATGACATCATTACAGTCACAACATCATTACAGTCACATGACATCATTACAGTCACAACATCACTACAGTCACATGACATCATTACAGTCACAACATCACTACAGTCACATGACATCATTACAGTCACATGACATCATTACAGTCACAACATCATTACAGTCACATGACATCATTACAGTCACATGACATCATTACAGTCACAACATCATTACAGTCACAACATCATTACAGTCACATGACATCATTACAGTCACAACATCATTACAGTCACATGACATCATTACAGTCACAACATCATTACAGTCACATGACTAAAGATGATGTCTCTTTCTCCCTGTCTGTCTCTGTGTCTGCATGTCTGTCTATCAATTCAATAATATTAATAATAATAATAAAACAGATTGAAAGAGTACATGTGTTTGTGTGTGTGTGTGTGAGTGTGTGTGCATGTGTGTGTGCGCGTGTGTGTGTGTGCGTGCGTGTGTGTGTGCGTGTGTGTTGTGCGTGTGTGTTGTGCGTGTGTGTGTGTGCGTGAGAGTGTGCGTGTGTGTGTGCGTGTGTGTGTGCGTGTGTGTGTGCGTGTGTGTTGTGCGTGTGTGTTGTGCGTGTGTGTGTGTGTGCGTGAGAGTGTGCGTGTGTGTGTGCGTGCCATGGATAAAGCATTGTTTGCAGCAATGACACAGCACCTGTTGATGGTGTCATGCTCTCTGTCTCTCTCTCTCTCTCCCTCTCTGTTTCTATATCTCTCTCTCCCGCTCTGTTTCTATGTCTCTCTGTCTCTCTCTCTCTCTCTCTCCCTCTATCTCTATCTATCTATGTCTGTCTCTTTGTGTAAAATTATTTTAGAGTTAGTAAATCAATAATTCCCTTGTTGTGTCGCTGCAGCAGAAAGGCCAATCAGAGAAAACAGGGAATCATATTTATGAAGCAACAAAGTGCTCACTCAGCAAAACACACAACGTGTGTGTGTGAGTGTGTGTGTGTGTGTGTGTGTATGTGTGTGCGTGTGTGAGTGTGTCTATGTGTGTGTGACAGATGTCAATAATTTACATAGAAAGCGTTAATTATTGCTGAGCGCAGCAAAACTAATGAATACAATTTAAACAGTTTGAAGAGAAAAAACAAGCCTTCTTTGATGGCCTAAACAGAATCATAAAGTTATAGCTATGTTATAATCAAATCAAAAAATATAGCTGTTAAACAGCTCCGGAGAGCGGGACTGGGGCTCCAGAGAGGCTCCAGAGAGCAGGACTGGGGCTCCAGAGAGCAGGACTGGGGCTCCAGAGAGCAGGACTGGGGCTCCGGAGGCTGTGGCTCCTCCGGAGTGACGGATGGTTGGCCCACCGACTTGATGGTTCGATTCCGACTGCTGTGACCGGGGAGGTCAGCGAGGCCAGTGGGACGGTTGAGGTCACCTTTATGTATCTGAATGTTTCTGTATCTGAATGATTATGCATCTGAATGATTATGTATCTGACTGTTTATGTATCTGAATGATTATGTATCTGAATTATTATGTATCTGAATGATTATGTATCTGAATGTTTATGTATCTGAATGTATCTGAATGTTTATGTATCTGAATATTTATGTAATCCTGCTGACAAACAGACCACCAACCCAAAGAGGAGCCATGACCTCATGGTGGGGTCCAGTTGACGGCTCTGGGAATAAAGTGGACATGAATAAATACTCACAGCTTCAGTTCGGCTCCTTTTCCTCCAACCACAATTTCCTGTTATTGTGTCCACCTGTTCCTGTTATTGTGTCCACCTGTTTCTGTTATTGTGTCCACCTGTTCCTGTTATTGTGTCCACCTGTTCCTGTTATTGTGTCCACCTGTTCCTGTTATTGTGTCCACCTGTTCCTGTTATTGTGTCCACCTGTTCCTGTTATTGTGTCCACCTGTTCCTGTTATTGTGTCCACCTGTTTCTGTAATTGGGTCCACCTGTTCCTGTTATTGTGTCCACCTGTTCCTGTTATTGTGTCCACCTGTTCCTGTTATTGTGTCCACCCCTCGTGCTAAATATATGTTTATATAAATATATTTGTATATATATAAATATATATATATATACAAATATATTTATATATGTATAAATATATGTATATATATATACAAATATATTTATATATATATTTAAAAATATATATGTATAAATATATATATATATATTTAAAAATATATTTATATATATATATATATTGTGGCATCACAAGGGGACAGGTAGTGGACGTGCGCTACAAAATGGCCGCCAGGGCAAGAACTACATCTCCCAGCCTGCCTCACCGCTCACCCAGCTGCAGCTGCTTAAGGCACCTGATTGAGGCAGGGCTGGAGGACTTAAAAGAGAACACCTGGGAAGGAGAAAGGACAAGCGGAAGGTGAACCCACAAGCCCCTGGAAGAGGACGACAAAGGAGAGGACCTCGTAGCCTGGATTCACCAGTGTTGAGTTTGTTTTGTTAATTACCCACTTTCTCCTCCGGGATGTTTTCGAACTGGACCTTTTTTTTTTGATACTTTGTTGTTTTGACGTTACCTTGCTGGTGGGATGGGAAAATAAACCTTTACTTTTTGTTAAATACCCTCTGACGTGCCTGTGTCCAGCTCTCCTTTTGCACTGCCCCAGGCTAGCCTGTCCTAGCGATAGCCCGTGACACTACTATATATATATATATTACACGGAGAACATGAATATGTTCATTACTTGTGTTTATGTTGCACTCACTTCTTTCTTTTTACCTCATTTTTTCCACTAATTTTTACATTTACAACCTCTCTTTCCCTCTCTCTTTCTCCCCTTATCGCTCTCCCCCTCTCTCTCTCCCCTGCTCCCCCTCTCTCTCTCTCTTTCCCCCACCCCTCTCTCTCCCCCTCTCTCCCCCCTTCTCTTTCTCGCTCTCCCCCCCTTTCTCTCCTCCCTTCTCTTTCTCTCTCTCCCCCTTCTCTTTCTCTCTCTCCCCCTTCTCTTTCTCTCTCCCCCCCTCTTTCTTTCTCTCCCCCCTTCTCACCCTCTCTCTCTCCAGGGAGTGACAGCAGATTGCTTTTCTCACCTGCTGCTCTAAATGTCATTTTACTGAGAACACGAAGACGGACGAGAGACACAGTAGAAGAAGAAAAGAGAGAGAGTCTGTGTAAGTGTGTGTGTGTGTGCGCCTGCATATACACACACACATACTCCCCCTCTCCTCTCCCCTGAGACTCGGTACATTCAGACAGCAGCGCTCTCTTTGTTTGCCGTTTGTTACAAAAACATCCACCACTATTATTATTATTATTATTATTATTATAGAGCCCAGACAAAGAGCGGTTCAGAAACCCTGATACATAGCGGCCCACGGTTTGAAGCTACCTCGACCCACCACCCTGTGGACCCACCACTCTGTGGACCCACCACCCTGTGGACTCACCACCCTGAGGATCCAACACGCTGAGGATCCAACACCCTGTGGACTCAACACCCTGAGGATCCAACACCCTGTGAACTCACCACCCTGTGAACTCACCACCCTGTGGACTCACCACCCTGTGGACTCACCACCCACAGGGGGAAGCATCGGGGTCGGGTGCTATGTAGACCGGGCAGCGAACCAGGCAGGAGACCTGGGGAGCCAATCGCCGGCAGTATAGACAAGCTCTCGGGACGTGGAACGTCACCTCGCTAGATGTAGTTGGGCTCACCTCCACGCACAGCACTGGATCTGGAACCAAGCTCCTGGAGAAGGGTTGGACTTTGTCCCTTTCTGGAGTTGCCCAGGGTGAGAGGAGCCGGGCGGGAGTGGGGATACTCACAAGCCCCTGGCTGAGCGCCGCTATGTTGGAGTTTTCCCCGGAGAACCAGAGGGTCGCCTCCCTGCGCCTACGGGTATCGGGGAGTAAGGCTCTGACTGTTGTTTGTGCCTATGCACCGAACAGCATTTCAGAGTATCCGGCCTTCTTGAAGTCGGTAGGAGGGTCCTGGAAAGGGCGCCGCCTGCCAACTCCATAGTTCTCCGGAGACTTCAACGCTCACGTGGGCAATGACAGAGAAACCTGGAGGAGGTGATTGGGAGGAACGGCTTGCCCGATCTGAACCCGAACAGTGTTTTGTTGTGGACTTCTGTGCTAGCCTCGGTTTGTCCATAACGAACACCATGTTGGAGCATTAGGTGGTTCATAAGTGTACCTGATACCAGAACACCTTAGGCCGGAGATCAATGATGGACTTTGTAATCGTATCATCTGATCTGCGGCCGTATGTCTTGGACACTCGGGTGAAGAGAAGAGCAGAGCTGTCAACTGATCACCACCTCCATCTGAGTTGGATCAGATGGAGGATCCTGTCTTCAACTCCCACCTCCAGAAGAGCTTCTCACACATCCTGAGGTTGGACATGGAATCCTAGTGGACCGTGTTCAAAGCCTCTATTGTGGACGCGGCCACTAGCAGCTGTGGTCAGAAGGTCATCGATGTCGTGGGGCAACCCGAGAACCCGGTGGTGGACACCGTGGGTGAGGGAAGCCGTCAAGCTGTAGAAGGCCTTTAGGCCTGGTGGGCCCAGGGGTCTCCTGAAGCAGCTGACGGGTACCAGCAGGCCAGAAGGGCAGCTGTGGTGGTCGTGATGCTAACACTTTGGCATGGGAGGAGTTCAGGGAGGCCATGGAGAAGGAAAAGCAGGGCCGACCCCAAGTTGTTCTCAGCAGGGGAGGAACTGCTGACCCGAACTGGGAACATCGTCGGGTGGTGGAAAGAGCACTTTGAGGACAAGTAGAGACCGTCCAATCAGAATTGAGCTGCTGTGTCTTCATCTTGTTGTTTAATGAAGCAACAGAACAAAGAAGTTCCACACAACTCAGGAAGTAAACTTTATGGGGGTTGACCTTTGTGACCTTTGTGCCCTTTGTGCCCCCGCCTGTCTGTTGGCTTTTCTGCTTCAGTAATTACCATGGCAACAACACATCATCATCTTCATCATCACCACCTCCCGGCAACAGAAACCCTAATTTAACCAGCTAGAGGGAGAGTGTGTTTAACCAATTACCACCCAGAACACACACACACACACACACACACACACACACACACACACACACACACACACACACACACACACACACACATTGGATAAACTCTGTAACACACTTCAAACTCAAACAAAGGATTACAGGATACTGACGGCTGCTCTGATTGGTCAATTTGTTTACTACACACAGACAGGAAGCAGGGGTAACTGTTATCCTAGCTTAGCATAAAGACTGGAAATGGGGGTATCTGTTAGCCTAGCTTAGCAAAAAGATAAGAAGCAGGATGAACTGTTAGCCTAGCTTAGCACAAAAACAGGAAGCAGAGGCAACTGTTTGCTTAGCTTATAAAAAAGATAGGAAGCAGGATGAACTATTAGCCTAGCTTAGCACAAAGGCAGGACGCAGGATGAAATGTTAGCCTAGCTTAGCACAAAGAAAGAAAGCTGAATGAACAGTTAGTCTAGCTTAGCACAAAGACAGGAAGCAAGGGAAACTTAGCCTAGATTAGCACAAAGATAGCAAGCAGGGGTAACTGTTAGTCTAACTTAGCCCAAAGACAGGAAGCAGAGGTAACTGGTAGCTTAGCTTATAACAAAGATAAAAAGCAGGATGATCTGTTAGCCGAGCTTTGCACTAAGACAGGAAGCAGGATAAACAATTAGCCTAGCTCAGCACAAAGATAGAAAGCAGAGGTAACTGTTATAGTTTAGCACAAAGACAGAAAACATGGGTTACTATTAACCTAGCTTAGCAAAAAGACAGGGAGCAGGATGAAAAGTTAACCTAGTTTTGGACAAAGACAGGACGCAGAGGAAGCTATTACCCTAGCTCAGCACAAATAAAGGAAGCAGAGATAACTGTTTGCCTAGCTTAGCACAAAGACAGAAAAAAGGGTTACTTTTAGCCTAGCTTAACACAAAGACAGGAAGCAGTATGAACTGTTAACCTAGTTTAGCACAAAGACAGGGAGCAGAATTAACTGTTAACCTAGCTTAGCACAAAGACAGAAAACAGGGGTAACTATTAGCGTAGCTTAGCACAACGAAAGGAAGCCGGGGTAACTATTAACCTAGCTTAGCACAAAGACAGGAAGCAGGAGTAACTGTTAGATTAGCTTAGCATGAAGGCAGGAAGCCGGATGAACATTCTCCAAAAGGTTAAATAAAAGTTAAAAAACAGAAGAAGAATCTCTAGTCGTCTAATGAAACTCTGTTTTCTCAGTCATTTTATATTTTACTGACTTTTATTATCTTTTTAAATGTAAATATATATTTTTTATTATCTGGTCTGTTTGAACATTTTATTGCCTGGTGAAGAAAAAAAGTTTCATGTTTTAATATCCAGGAATGTTTAATGTTTAATATTCAGAATATTTTATATTCTGAGACGTGACGTTGTGACATTTATTCAACAGCAGGGGAATATTCCATCTGCCGATGTGATCAATACATATATTTCTATAAATTTGTATCATCCCATCTGAAAATGTCTTTACACCTAAAAGCAGTTCGTAATCAATACTATTGATTTATAAAATCATTCATAATTCAGCAGAAATGGTTTTAATGTAAATTATGACGATGAGAAGTTCAATTGGCAAATTCTGTTTGTATTATTAGATAAATGAATACTTCATTAATCCCAAAAGGGTGCATTGTTTATCTACAGCAGGTAAACTATATTAAATATGAAACATACATAATATATACCAACAATAGAATATAATGATTTTAAAGGAAATTAACTAACAAAACAAACAAACAAACAAATGTGTAACGGTGTTATAGTTGATTGATTTATTCAGAGGAGATTTATTATATAATATATATGTATATAGTATATTATATATATATATATATATATATATATATATATGTGTATATATATATATATATATATATATATATATATATATATATGTGTATATATATATATATATATATATATATATATATGTGTATATATATATATATATATATATATACATATATATATATATATATATATACGTATATATATACATATGTATATATATATATATATATATTATATACTATATACATATATATTATATAATAAATCTCCTCTGAATAAATCATATATATATATATATACATATGTATATATATATATATATATATATATATATATATATATATATATATATATATATAATATTATTATTATCAAGATTGCTGCCTCGGTGTGTAATCCCCAAAAGGATCACAGGACTCAATGACCTCTGTGGTCATGAAGTCCTTTGAGCGTCTGGTCCTGTCCCACCTCAAAACCCTGACTGACCCACTCCTGGTCCTGTCCCACCTCAAAACCCTGACTGACCCACTCCTGGACCCCCTGCAGTTCGCCTACAGGGCTAACAGGTCTGTAGACGATGCTGTCAACATGGCCCTCCACCACATCCACCAGCATCTGGGCTCCAGGGACCTACGCCAGGATCCTGTTCGTGGACTTCAGCTCTGCCTTCAACACCATCATCCCGTCTCTGCTTCAGGACAAGCTCTCCCAGCTGTAAGTGCCCGACTCCACCTGCAGGTGGATCACAGACTTCCTGACTGACAGGAAGCAGCACGTGAAGCTGGGGAAACACGTCTCAGGCTCTCGGACCATCAGCACCGGTTCCCCCCAAGGCTGCGTTCTTTCCCCTCTGCTCTTCTCCCTGTACACTAACAGCTGCACCTCCAGACACCAGTCCATCAAGCTCCTGAAGTTCATGGATGACACCACCCTCATTGGACTCATCTCTGGTGGGGACGAGTCCGCCTACAGGTGGGAGACTGACCACCTGGTGACCTGGTGCAGCCAGAACAACCTGGATCTCAACGCTCTGAAGACAGTGGAGATGGTTGTGGACTTCAGAAAGAATGCAGCCCCACCAGCACCCATCACCCTGTGTGACTCTTCTATCACCCTGTGACTCTTCAATCACCCTGTGACTCTCTATCACCCTGTGACTCCTCTATCACCCTGTGTGACTATTCTATCACACTGTGACTCACTATCACCCTGTGACTCTTCTATCACCCTGTGTGACTCTTCTATCACCCTGTGACTCACTATCACCCTGTGTGACTCTTCTATCACCCTGTGACTCCTCTTCAATTCAGTTTAATTTATATAGCCCAACATCACAAATACAAGTTTGCTTCGGAGGGCTTTACAATCTGTAACATGACATCCTGGACCTCACATCGGATCAGGAACAACTCCCCCAATAAAGATAGTAAAAACCCTTTCACAGGGAAAAAAAGGGGAAGAAACCTGAGGGAGAGCAACAGAGGAGGATCGATGGACAGAAGCAATAGATGTCATGTGGCCAGAATGAATAACGTAACAGAGTTACAGCACATTACATGAATATGACAGACATGATTCATATAATGAGTAGTATGCATGGTCCATGATCCAGATAGCCACGATCCATTAAGCAGAAGGAGGTAGAGAGGAGGGGCATCCCAGGGGCAGTGGGAGGAGAAAGCAGGGCCATGGCAGCTGGCAGGCCTGGTTCCAGGTCGGTTCCATCAGCAGGGCCATGGTTGCATCAGCAGGGTTCCAGGCAGCCACGAATCCATGGAAAAAGAAAGTAGATTTAGTAATATGCATTGAAGAGACAATCATTTATCCAGAAGGAGAGAAAGAAGAGGTGAAGAGGAGAGGAGGAGAGGAGGAGCAAAAGAGGAAGAGAAGGAGAGGAGGAGCTCAGTGTATCCAAAGATGTCCCCCAGCAGTCTAGGCCTATAGCAGCATATCTAGGCCAAACCTGAGCCAGCCCTAACTATAAACCTGAAACAGCCCTAACTATAACCCTGAAACAGCCCTAACTATAAACCTGAAACAGCCCTAACTATAAGCACTATCAAAGAGGAAAGTCTTAAGTCTACTCTTAAATGAGGTGACTGTCTGCCCCCCGGACTGAAAGTGGAAGCTGATTCCACAGAAGAGGAGCCCGATAACTGAAAGTTCTAGCCCCCAACCTACTTTTTAACACTCTGGGAACCACAAGTAACTCTGCATTCAGTGAGCGTAATGCTCTCGTCTCCTCTATCAACCTGTGCACTTCTACACTGCCATCATGGAGTCCATCCTCTGCTCTTCGTCATTGAGTTCATCCACTACTCTTCATCATTGAGTCCATCCTCTACTCTTCATCATTGAGTCCATCCTCTACTCTTCATCATTGAGTCCATCCACTACTCTTCATCATTGAGTCCATTCTCTACTCTTCATCCTCTGCTCCTCCATCACCGTCTGGTACTCTGCTGCCACTGCCAAGGACAAGGGCAGGCTGCAGCGCATCATCCGCTCTGCTGAGAGGTGATTGGCTGCAACCTGCCGTCCCTCCAGGACTTGTTCGCTTCCAGGACTCTGAAGCGAGCTAGAAAGATTGTAGCTGACCCCTCTCACCCTGGACACAACCTGTTTGAGTCCCTTCCCTCTGGCAGGAGGTTGAGGTCCATCAGGACCAAGACCTCACGCTCCATCAGGACCAAGACCTCACGGTCCATCAGGACCAAGACCTCACGGTCAATCAGGACTACAACCTCACGGTCCATCAGGACCAAGACCTCATGATCCATCAGGACCAAGACCTCACGCCACACCACCAGCTTCTTCCCGTTGGCAGTCAGGCTCATCAACAGAGCTCAAAATGCTTGAAAATGGCACTTCGGCTCGATAGCGCCCCCTACAAATATTAATTTAAGCAGCTCCAGCGCAATGGTTGACCTACATGTATGAAACTTGGTAGGCATATGTAACACTAGTAAACTGAAAAGAAAGTCTCTTGGGACCATGCTCTAAACCGTAAGAAGTTTAGTCGGATAGCGCCACGTAAAAAACTCATATATTTTTTGACAACCCGTGAGTTGTGAAAGTCCACAGTTTTTGCCCCCTGTGACCGAACGACCTGACATTTGGCACACATGTCCGGTTATGTCTGCTCTACAAAAAAGTCACCGAGAGGATTAAGCTCCGCCTCTTTAAATGTTCCACCATTTTGAATTTTGTGAAAAACTATTTTATTCCCAACTGTTCCTAAACGCTGGGTTCGACTCTCACAAAATCCTCTGTGGATCATTAAAGGTTCAATTTCATCAAAACTTATCAAAAGCTTGTTTATATCTCATTGTGTTCAGAAGAAAAGGATGAATTTCCAATGAAGATATCAGATATATATCAGTATGAAGATATCAGATAGATATCAGTATTTTAAGCTATGAGCTCTCACTTGTAAAGCCCAACAGTTCATGTATCTGCAGGTCAAGATAAACAGCCTGGAGCTCATCAATGACGTTTCTGACTTCGCTCTGGAAACATTCTTCCAAAAGCCCGAAAAACACACTGCTCACTTTGTGGTCGTCATTAAAATAAATGAACACCATGTTTCCTTTAAGTCAGTATTTATTAAACTGGGGCGTATTTATTACAGGTGGGGCGCAAGAGGAAATGCTGGTTTTAAATGTTCTCCGTTAACAGGTTGAGCGACTCGCCGATTCTTGTCATTTCACCAAAAGCCGATCTTTATGAGATCTCCGTGAGGTCGTCTTTCTGCTGTTGTGTCTCTCAACATTGAGCATGAATTGAGAGCCGTATCAAATCTACAACCTTGTTTAAAAAGATGAAAGCAGCTCACTGCAGCCACTAATACTAATGCAACCTGATGCTCACTCATCTGCACTTATTCTGTTTTGTTTTGCAAAAAAATAGCTTATTGTTTTCCACAATAACCTATTTAGTAGTAACTAAATATTAATTATTTTTTGCATAACTTTATTTTCATTTTCCTAACAAAGTGATAACACTTTTTTTGTGTCTGATGGAGCAATCTGGTTTACTTGAAACACTGAATACTCTTCCATGCCACTAGGTAGCGCACTAACTACTCACCATGTACTGTATTATGTTACAATGTGGCATTTTGTAACTTTTGGGGTTGTTGGTTTGCCGCGGGATTTTTTTATTGTAGAAAATGTGCCGCGGCTCAAAAAAGGTTGAAAAATCGAAACCGTACCGGAAGTCGTCCAATTTAATTTTCTTCGTTCATTTCTTTCTATTTCTAGTTCAAATTGCCATAGTTGCCCAGTAGGTGGCGCTTTGACTATGACTTAATATTGGCATGCAGAAGTCTTCCAGCCATGCCTCTCATAAAGCATGTTAACTTTGGAACAGTTTTGACAAAGTACAGTTGAATTACAACAGCTTGCTGCATGATCATGAACCATATGAAATAGTTTCCACGCCACTTCCACGCCCATGAAACCTCAAGCTTTTGATAATTTTTATTACATATTTATATATATATATATATATATATATATATATATATATATATATATATATATATATATATATATATATATATATATATGTATATTTATAGTTCTGATGACTGTAGACCACAAGACCAGGTCCAGGTCGACACCAACGGGGCATCAATGAGTCCGATCAGAGGTCTTGTTTTGTTTTTAGTGCACGATCAAGCTGCTCTCTCATTGGTCAGAAATACTTTCTGATTCTCTGCCATCTTTAGCAATCGTCCAGCTCCAGCCAGTGAGAGGACGAGAAGTGTGTGTGTGTGTATGTGTGTGTGTGTGTGAGAGTGTGTGTGTTACGGACACTCTGATTGGCTGTCGGAGCTCATCAGCGTCAACAGCAATAATTCATGAAGTACATGTGGTGAAATATTAACATCTGTTTTAAAAACACTTCAGATCACAACGAAGCCGCAGTCACTTTACCATCACAACACACACACACAGACACACACACACAGACACACACACAGGCTTTCAGAAACACTCCATAATAATTTATCTTGAATGAAATATTGATCTGCTTTAATATTTATCCGGCTTTTAGGCGTCTGCCACTCACACACGTTTTATTTTAAATTTTAAAAAATGACAAAATAAAAATGTTCATCTCAAAGACGTAAAACTTTTAACACAAAGTGACGACAGAAAGCGCTAAAAGGCCCTGAGTGTGTGTCTGTGTGTGTGTCTGTGTGTCTGTGTATGTGTGTGTGTGTGTGTGTGTGTGTGTGTGTCTGTCTGTCTGTGTGGTGTGTATGTGTGTGTGGTGTGTGTGTGTCTGTCTGTCTGTGTGTGTGTCTGTGTGTGTGTCTCTGTGTGTGTGTCTGTGTCTGTCTGTCTGTCTGTGTGGTGTGTATGTGTGTGTCTGTGTGTGTCTGTGTGTGTGTGTGTCTGTGTGTGTGGTGTGTGTGTCTGTCTGTGTGTGTGTGTCTGTGTGTGTGTGTGTGTCTGTGTGTGTGTGTCTGTGTGTGTGTCTTTCTGGTGTGTATGTGTGTGTCTGTGTGTGTATGTCTGTGTGTGTGTATGTGTGTGTGTGTGTGTCTAAACCTCCTCGTGTTCATATTATTTGGTTGAATCATCTCTGGTTTAGACTCCGTGTCTTTAATTAAATAAATATGAACATTCAGAAAACAGATTTCCATCTAAATGTTTATTAATATTAATCTGGATTAATATCAATTTTAATGCAGATTAATATTTCAGAGCTGATTTAACATCGCCATCTGGATTCGTTTTTTAAATATTATAAAAGCATAATTTGGTCTTTTGCTGCTCTTTAGAGCTCAGTGACACGTTTCTTATTGGTTCACAGAGATATGAATATTTCTCTGTTCATCGTTTCTTCAGACCAATAACATGTACTTGTACACCTCTGATCAGGTTCTCACACACGTCTGAGTCTGAGTCTGAATCTGAGTCTGAATCTGAGTCTGAATCTGGATCTGAATCTGAATCGGAGTCTTTCGTTGGAGTAAAGACTCAGAGGATAAAGGACACAGGAGTATTTCACAGGAGTATTTCATTGGAGTCAAGACTCGGAGGATAAAGACATAGGAGTATTTCATTGGAGTAAAGACTCAGAAGATAAAGACACAGGAGTCTTTCATTGGAGTCAAGACTTGGAGGATAAAGACATATGAGTCTTTCGTTGGAATCAAGACTTGGAGGATAAAGACATAGGAGTCTTTCATTGGAGTAAAGACTCGGAGGATAAAGATGCAGGAGTATTTCATTGGAGTAAAGACTCGGAGGATAAAGACACAGGAGTCTTTCATTGGAGTAAAGACTTGGAGGATAAAGACATAGGAGTCTTTTGTTGGAGAAAAGACTCGGAGGATAAAGACACAGGAGTCTTTCATTGGAGTCAAGACTCGGAGGATAAAGACACAAGAGTCTTTCATTGGAGTAAAGACTTGGAGAATAAAGACAAAGGAGTCTTTCGTTGGATTAAAGACTCGGAGGATAAAGACACAGGAGTCTTTCATTGGAGTAAAGACTTAGGGAATAAAGACATATGAGTCTTTCGTTGGAATCAAGACTTGGAGGATAAAGACATAGGAGTCTTTCATTGGATTAAAGACTCGGAGGATAAAGACACAGGAGTCTTTCATTGGAGTAAAGACTTGGGGAATAAAGACATATGAGTCTTTCGTTGGAATCAAGACTTGGAGAATAAAGACAAAGGAGTCTTTCGTTGGATTAAAGACTCGGAGGATAAAGACACAGGAGTCTTTCATTGGAGTAAAGACTTGGGGAATAAAGACATATGAGTCTTTCGTTGGAATCAAGACTTGGAGGATAAAGACATAGGAGTCTTTCATTGGAGTAAAGACTCGGAGGATAAAGACGCAGGAGTATTTCATTGGAGTCAAGACTCGGAGGATAAAGACACAGGAGTATTTCATTGGAGTAAAGACTCGGAGGATAAAGACACAGGAGTCTTTCATTGGAGTCAAGACTCAGAGGATAAAGACACAGGAGTATTTCATTGGAGTCAAGACTCGGAGGATGAAGACATAAACTTAGACTTAAATTAGCGAGATGATTGACATCAGGCTATCTGGGTTTCTTCACGGCTGATCCGCGCTGAAACGTCTCGTTAATTCTAGCCAGACGTCAGTCATCTGATAAATGCCCCGTTGCTCTTCAGAAGGATAATAATGGAGCACTGACACCACCATGTTCTACCAGTACAATGGCAAATAAACTCAGAGGAACCTCTTTTTATTTCTCCACTGAGAAGCAGGAGATGATCATGAAGGCATATGAGGAAGTCAATACCGTAGTCATTCACAGCAAACGCGTTGCGAATATTCCAACGTTTTTGCAACATTGTTGCCGTGAACGCAACTTTAACTCCGCCCCCTCTGAGAGACATAAGCGTCGCAAATATATCAGACAAGTTAAATGCGTCAGTGTTGAGAAAATGTATCGTGTGTGTTTCATCACCCAAATCAATCAGATTATATTTACGAATAAATATATACTTATGAGGATATATGTACTGTATGCTCGTATGAATCATGTACTATATGTATATACATGTATGTGTAGATTACCATATAACTAGGAGTTTGAATATGTGTATGGGCGGATCAGTATGTATGTATTATTCCATCCATCCATCCATCCATTATCAGCCGCTTATCCGGGGTCGGGTCGCGGTGGCAGCAGGTTCAGCAGGCCGACCCAGGCTTCCCTCTCACCCGCAACACTTTCCAGCTCATTCTGGGGGATCCCGAGGCGTTCCAAGGCCAGCCGGGAGATATAATCCCTCCAGCGTGTCCTCGGTCTTCCCCGGGGCCTCCTACCAGTTGGACGTGCCTGGAAAACCTCTAATGGGAGGCGTCCAGGAGGCATCCTGACTAGATGCCCGAACCACCTCAGCTGACTCCTTTCGACACGAAGGAGCAGCGACTCGACTCCAAGCTCCCCCCTGATGTCCGAGCTCCTTACCCTATCTCTAAGGGTGAGCCCGGCCACCCTGCGGAGGAAGCTCATTTCGGCCGCTTGTACTCGAGATCTCGTTCTTTCGGTAACGACCCAGAGTTTGTGACCATAGGTGAGGGTTGGAACATAGACCGACCAGTAAATGGAGAGCTTCGCCTTCCGGCTCAGCTCCCTCTTCACCAGGACGGACCGGTACAGCGCCTGTTTTATTGCTGCAGCCGCACCGATCCGTCTGTCGATCTCCCGCTCCACCTTACCCTCACTCGTGAACAAGACCCCGAGATACTTGAACTCCTTCGCTTGGGGTAGGCAGTTTGTCCCCACCTGGAGGGAGCAATCCACCGGTTTCCGGCAGAGCACCATGGCCTCAGATTTGGAGGCGCTAACTCTCATCCCTGCCGCTTCACACTCGGCTGCAAAACGCCCCAGTGAATGCTGGAGGTCACAATCCGAGGAGGCAAACAGGACCACATCATCCGCGAACAGCAGAGAGGCGATCCCGAGACTCCCGAACCGGATCCTCTCCGCCCCCCTGGCTGCGCCTAGATATCCTGTCCATGAAGGTCACGAACAGGACCGGTGATAAAGGGCAGCCCTGGCGGAGGCCAACACTCACCGGGAACGTGTCTGACTTATTACCGAGGATACGAACACAGCTCCTACTGCAGGCGTACAAAGACCGGATAGCCCGTGCCAACGGGTCCGGCACCCCATACTCCCGCAGCACCCCCCACAAAAACCCCCGAGGGACCCGGTCGAAAGCCTTCTCCAAGTCCACAAAGCACATGTAGACTGGTTGGGCAAACTCCCAGGACCCCTCCAGTAGTCTTGCAAGGGTAAAGAGCTGGTCCACTGTTCCACGACCGGGACGGAATCCGCACTGCTCGTCTTGAATCTGAGGTTCGACAAGCGGTCGGAGCCTCCCTTCCAGCACCCTGGCATAAGCTTTTCCCGGGAGGCTGAGCAGTGTGATGCCACGATAGTTTGAGCACACTCTCCGGTCCCCCTTCTTGTAGATGGGAACCACCACCCCGGTCTGCCAGTCCATGGGCACTGTTCCCGACCCCCATGCGACACTGAAAAGGTGTGTCAACCAAGACAGCCCAACAATGTCCAGCGCTTTCAGCATCTCAGGGCGGATCTCATCCACCCCCGGCGCCTTGCCACCAAGGAGCTTTTTGACTACCTTAGCGACCTCTGCCAGGGATATGGGAGAAACCACCCCAAAGTCTTCCGGCGCTGCCCCGTCTCCGGGGGACATGTTAGCCGGGTTTAGGAGTTCCTCAAAGTGCTCTTTCCACCGCCCGACGATGTCCCCAGTCAGGGTCAGCAGTTCCCCCCCCCTGCTGAGAACAGCCTGGGGTAGCCCCTGCTTTCCCTTCCTGAGCCGTCGGATGGTTTGCCAGAACTTCCTTGAGGCCAACCGAAAGTCCTTCTCCATGGCCTCCCCGAACTCCTCCCATGCCCGAGTTTTAGCATCCGCGACCATCGCAGCTGCAGCCCTTCTGGCCTGCCGGTACCCGTCAGCTGCTTCAGGAGACCCCTGGGCCAGCCAGGACAGCGGCATGCAGCGGCTCATAGTCTGTGTCTGAGACGGTGATCAGCTGCGCCTGTGGTGATCAATTTCCGCGGCTCGAGACGCAAGCTTAGATAAATCACCATAGCAACACATCCAACAATTTAAACCTGCTCCCGGGCAGGCTTACTGAAATTCACTGGATAAGATGGACACTCCCACGGACAAAAAAGGCAGCTCCCTTCCTCATTGATGAAGGAGCGATATTAGTTATGTTAGTTTTATAGGGAGAGAGTTCTTTCAGATCTCCAGGATCCATCCTTTACCTCATCATGACTTCCTGTACACGGCGATATAGATTTTGCCGGCAAGAAATAATTTATTTAGAGAGCTTCTCGAGTCGCGGACATTGATCACCACAGACGCAGCTGATCACCCGTCTCAGACACAGACTGTCAGCCGCTGCATGACGCTGTTCTTAAGTTTATTTAGCTCTAAAGAAACTTATGGATGTGTTGAAAGCACTCATAATTATATGACAGTGTTATTAGTACACCATACATATCATTATTGTAGAACATGATTAAGGTGATCGTGATGAGAATACAGAGAATCACACATCATTTATTTTCACTGCTTCAATTGATTGAATTTCTGATTATGAATAATGCATACATACTGATCCGCCCATAGACATATTCAAACTCATATACACATATATAGTACATGATTCATACGTGCATACAGTACATATATCCTCATAAGTATATATTTATTCGTAAATATAATCTGATTGATTTGGGTGATGAAACACTTAAAATTAGCAGATACATTTTCTCAACACTGACGCATTTAACTTGTCTGATATATTTGCGACGCTTATGTCTCTCAGCGGGGGCGGAGTTAAAGTTGCGTTCACGGCAACAATGTTGCAAAAACGTTGGAATATTCGCAACGCGTTTGCTGTGAATGACTACGGTATTGACTTCCTCATATGCCTTCATGATCATCTCCTGCTTCTCAGCAGAGAAATAAAAAGAGGTTCCTCTGAGTTTATTGTCCATTATACTGTTAGAACATGGTGGTGTCAGTGCTCCATTATTATCCTTCTGAAGAGGAGCGGGCGCATTTATCCAGATGACTGACGTCTGGCTAGAATGAACGAGACGTTTCAGCGCGGATCAGCCATGAAGAAACCCAGATAGCCTGATGTCAATCATCTCGCTAATTTAAGATGGAGATTAGGACATTTGCTTGACTTTGTTTAGCCAGGTACGAAGAATACCCCCCAGGTCTTCATCACAACATCAGGTCTACATCACAACATCAGGTCTTCATCACAACATCAGGTCTTCATCACAACATCAGGTCTACATCACAACATCAGGTCTACATCACAACATCAGGTCTACATCACAACATCAGGTCTACATCACAACATCAGGTCTACATCACATCAGGGCTAGACCTCAACACCACCTCTTCCTCATCTTCCTCTTTCTCTCATGATTACACTGGTACTGATGGTGTTGCCATGGTGATGATTAACAGTAATCACTAGAGGATTGTTATCACTATGGCAACAGCGGGAGCAGCGGGAAGGGAGAGGGAGGGGAGGGGAGGGAAAGGAAGGAGGGAGGATGAGGAGGGGAGGAGGAGGAGGATGAGGAGGATGAGGAGGGGGAGGAGGAGGGTGTTACAGACCCTGTTAGGGTCTGTAACATTTGTATGCACATTCAAGACACAGACATTTATGTACACATATGTGTATATACATGTCTACATATATATATAAACACAAACCACATACATACTAAAAGTCATCAAATGGCTAAAAACATCCGAGGTGATTTATTACCTGAAAACAACAATAGCAACACTTTAGTTTCCGTTAGAAAGTGAAGATGAATTTTCTCAACAACATTGCACACACACACACACACACACACACACACACACACACACACACACACAACACACACAACACACACACACACACACACACACACAACAACACACACACACACACACACACACACACACACACACACACACACACACACACACACACACACACACACACACACACACACACACACACACACACACACTGCTATATTTTAATAGCAGTGAATCTGCTGGTAATTACAGTCAGAAGGTCTGAAGCAGAGAGAATAAGTATGTAGACACACACACACACACACACACCATTTCTGTCTGAGTGTGTCTGGTCTGACCTTTGACCTCCTTCCCAGCAGCTGCCTCGGTGTGGATGCTGATGCAGTAATTATGTGTAATCTGACGTCACGGTGTTTGATCTCAGGGTAAATTACTTTGAGCTGTAAAATCAAACCCCTGACCTGGGCCCTATTCCTCGTACCTGGTTCGCTGAGTTAGCTGGATCATTTTCAGGATAAGATTATGTAGGTCAGGCTTTTCGGTGGCAAATAAACAATGGCAAATAAACTCAGAGGAACCTTTTTTTTTCTCAGCTGAGAAACAGGAGATGATCATCAACGCTGTGACGGCTCCCCTGTCTGTCTGTCTGTCTGCTTACCTGTCTGTCTGCTTACCTGTCTGTCTGTTTGTCTGTCTGTTTGTCTGTCTGTCTGTTTGTCTGTCCCTCTGCTTCCTGCAGGACGGCGTGATAAAGCGCACCTGGGCCCGGTGCTCCTGGGGGAATAAAGCTCCGCCTCTGGGCCGGCCAAGGGGCTCTCGATAGCGACAGCAGGCTCTACGTTGTCGTCATTCTCGGCCGCTTGTGGGTTCCGCCAGCCCTCGTGCGTACCGAATAAAGCCTTTTTGCTCGGAACGCTGCGTCTTCCGTGTACTTTGTTGCGGCGCCTGAGCCGGGCCGTGACATGTGGGAGCTCGTCCGGGATCTTTTGTCCCGTGTGGTTTGATTTGATTTTGATTTAGTTTGAAGCGGCGCTCCCCTGTCAGGTACAGCGGCGTTACTCCTTTGAGTTTCGTTTTTTGTTTTGGTAGTGCTGTGGTGACCGCGGCTAGAGCGTCTCGTCTCGTCAGCGTCTCGTCTCGGGAGCACTTCCATGGTGCAGGGCAGTCGCCAGTTTCTGGTTGCTTTCCCTCGCCACTGGGCTCCAGTGCAGAAATACCCACCGCCAGTAACCACATGAAGACTAGGGTTGAGCTTATTGTTTTAGTTAGTGGGTGGGGAGGTAGTCAGCTAGAGGGGCGCGCTGCTGATACATAATTGGCTGTGGACTACACACCGGTAGCCTTCATTTATTTATTTATTTTTCTCCCATGTATGGTTTCGGACACACTTGGCTATGGAGAGTGTGGACCACTTCGTGGCTTCTCCTTCGGAGAAGAATTTGGATCTCTGCACGAAGGAGCAACTGCTGAAAATAGCAGAATATTATGGCATTGACGTGGGTGATAAACGGTTGAAAGACAGAGTTAGGGTCTCCCTCAGAGCAGCCTGGAGATGACTTAGACATCTTAGGCAACTTAAGGCCCGTGCCAACATTTTCTGAAAAAAATCCAGAGTTGTTTTTTTCTTTGTTTGAGCGTGTGGCTGATTCACGAAAGTGGCCGGATTCAGTGCGCACGCTGATGCTACAGTGCGTGCTGACTGGGAGGGCACAGGAGGCATACTCCTCACTGACTGATGCGGCCAGTCAGCAATATTCTTTGGTGAAAGGAGCGGTGTTAAAGGCATATGAGTTGGTTCCTGAGGCCTACCGGCAGCGGTTCAGGAACATGGAAAAGGAAGAAGGTCAGAGTCATCTGGAGTTTGCACGGAATCTGACTGTCCAGTTCACTCGTTGGTGCGCTGCGTCAGAGGTGTGGGATTTTAAGCAGTTATGTGACCTTATGGTCGTGGAGCAGTTTAAAAGGTCTGTTCTCTCACGTGTGGCTGTGTACATCAGTGAACACAAAGTAACAGATGCTAACAGTAACAGCGCTTGCTGACGATTATGTGCTTATGCACCGAGACGGGTTTGGTGAACCCAGGGCTAGAGGTAGCGGTAACCTCTGCCAGGCGGGGAACACCTGTAATTATTGTCATGAACAAGGCCACTGGAAAGTTGACTGTCCGCTGTTGAGGGTCCAGCCTAAAAAGGCTGCTTCCCAGGTCCACTCCAAAGGCATAGGGTTAGCCGCACCCGTTCGTCAGATTGTCGCTCCTGCCGGTCCTCACGTGCGGGTAGAGGACTCGGGTATGGTGGGTTTGGAGCCCTACCTGCCGTTTATCTGTGAAGGTGTGGTGTCCATGGTGGGAAGTGAGGTGGCGGTGCCAGTGACGATTTTGAGGGACACAGGGGCGTTTGACTCGTTTATTCTCGCTGGAGTTCTTCCCTTTTCCGTCGCGTTGGAAACCGGAGATTTTGCTCCGGTTCGGGGGATGGATCTGAATGTGCTGTAAAACTCCAATGTGATTTATTCCAGGGTGAGGCTGCGCTAGCTGTGCGCCCGGCTTTTCCAATCCAGGGAGTTGCTGTCATCCTGGGTAACAATTTGGGGGGTGCACGAGTCTGGGCAGATGTGCCTCCTCCAGTGTTGGCCCCTGTGCCACTGAAGTCAGAACCAGGCGAAAAGGGCCAGGATTGTCCTGAGGGGTTCGCGGCCTGTGCAGTGACTCGGGCGATGGCGGCTGCGAGACCGGGGTCTCAGACAGATGGGGAAAAGGTTGCAGGTAAATTCTTGCTGCCTCTGTCTGACTTTCCTGTATCTATATCCCGCAGTGACCTAGTGGCAGAGCAGCAGGCTGACCCCTCTCTGGAGAGGCTGTTTCGTCATGTTCGCTCTGAGGCGGAGGTGGGGCTGTCCTTCTGCAGGCTGACGATCTGGGTTCTGTTAAGCCAGTGAGTTACTTTTCGAAGAAATTCAATTCGTATCAGCTGAATTATTCCACAATAGAGAAATAGGCGCTGGCATTGATTTGGGCGCTAAAACATTTTGATGTTTATATCGGTTCGGGGGTGGTGCCTGTGGTGGTCTACATCGACCATAACCCCTTGACATTTCTAAACTCCTTGCAGTGTCCTAATCAGAGGTTGATGAGGTGGTCACTGTTGTTACAATCATATTGGCTAGATGTTGGGCACATCAAGGGCACGGACAATGTGGTTGCGGACGCGTTGTCCAGGGCTCCCTAGTGGTGTGAGCTTAGTTATTAGTTCCCTCTGGGCTTTGTTTAGGCTCAGTTTGTTTTTTTAGGCTGGGATTCCCGTCAGGACCCAGCTCTTATGGGGGAGGGTGTGACGGCTCTCCTGTCTGTCTGTCTGCTTACCTGTCTGTCTGTTTGTCTGTCTGTCTGTCTGTTTGTCTGTCCCTCTGCTTCCTGCAGGCTAGGGAACTTCCCAAAATTTGTGCTAATTGTCAGCCGTTTTGCATTGGGCCGTGTTCTAATTGTCAGAAATGTGACACGCTGTCTTCGATATCTGACAATTGGGAAAATGTGACAAATGGAACATTGTAACATGGCGTCGATTGGGAACAAAACTGACAAATGGACACACGAATGACAAATGGGGCATGAAGGTGTGTTGAACTACGAAATCCTGCGGGGGGCGACAATTTACAAATAATTGATCCTGTGACAGATTGGAACGATACTGACAATAGGACTAAAGTATTTTGCTCCATGCAAATGTGGGAGTGCATTGTGACGTTTAGGGCCATTTGTGCCAATGGGAACAAATATTCCTCAAATCATCTGAAAGTCCTTGAAAGTCCTTGAATGACCTTGAATGACCTTGAAAAGCTTGAAAAGGTTGGAAATTTGCTATTATTCCAAACTAATATTTTAAATCAGGGACGGTGGACAACAGAGGACTCTCTTCAAGGATCAGTTGGTTTTAACTAGCTAGCATGCTGCTACCGGAAGTTAGCTTTCTAGAGGGTCTACAGACTTGTGCTTTCAGTATGTCATTTAGGGCATCCAGGACAATGGTTCCACCAAGTTTCAAGCACTTTGGAACTTTTTCTAAGGGAGCTTTTGACCTTTGAATGTGTGAATTTGGGTGTTTTGGGGTTTTTTAAACCACTCCTACCCAGCGATGCTAAGGGCTAGCGTGGTATAAATGACATGGTTGGGCCCCATTTGGGAGTGGCTACAACGTGAATAAGAAAGCTAAGCTCTGACATGTTTAGAAAAAAATGACCTTCAGACTGAGCAATATCAACCCCACGACCTCATTGTCGGCCCGTTGCAGAGTGTCTGTGCAAAATCTCGAGTCTTTAGAACTAATCTGTGAGATATTATGACCATTCTTAAAATTTACTGCCGTATGGGACCATTTGTGACGATTGAGCTCATTTTGAGTAAGGAATCAAGAATCCTTGTAATTCAAAAATGACAATTCGACTATATTAACATGGGCAAATTAGTTAGTCTAATTGTCCCTGTCTGTGACAAACGGGTCATTTCCAGACAATTGGGTCATTTCCAAAAGTGCATTTTTTGAAAAAGGCCTTTCAGAGGCCTTTCTCGACTCGAGTGACATTTTGCTGGGTGCACTTGAAACACTTTAAAATCACTTTTTTGTACAAAACTAGAGTATGGTGGACAACAGAGGACGCTCTACTAGGGCCAGTTGGTTTTAAGTAGCTAGCATGTTGCTAACGAAAGTTAGCTTTCTAGAGGGTCTAGAGACTTGTGCTTTTAGAATCCTATTCAGGGCTTCCAGGACAAAGGACCCATCCAGTTTCAAGCACTTTCAATCTTTCTCTGAGGAGATATGAACCTTTGAAGGAGTGAAATTGGTGTTTTTCTGGGTTCTTTAAGCCACTCCCACGCAGCGTTGCTAAAGGTTACGGAGCCACATCCAGCATGGTTGGACTCCATTTGGGAGTGGCTACAACCTCAAAAAGAAAGCTAAGCTCTAGCACGTTCAGAACAAAAAAAGCCCCGATCGGCCCAGACTCTTCAGGTGGTCTCAGGTTCGTTAAGTCCAAGACCCTCTCCAAATCCTGGATTTTGTGCTGCCAATTAAGTCTTTTGCTTGTTTTTAAGGGGATTTCACCCCATGATCTCATTGTAGGCCCTGTCCTGAGTGTCTGTGAGAAAAATGGGAGCTTAGATATTAATATTTAGAAGATTATGGCCATTTTTGCACTTGTCAAAAAAGATCAAAGAGCAACGTCGTTAGGGTCGGGTTCGGGCCCTTAACTTGCAGCTTTTGGCCCCAGATTTGAGACTCTGTATGTTGAGAAGCCCCTCTTTGAATAGGAAAAGAATGCACATCTCTAAGTGGTTTTAAAGTAATTAATTTGAATTAAAAGACTTTTTCAAGATTTTGCCATTGACAATTGGCATAATTTTGGGAGTTTGGCACCCGGCCAATTCCTTCTCGTGAATGTTTTAGAGGGGATTTCACCTCATGGCCTCATTGTAGGCACTGTCCTGAGTGTCTGTGAGAAAAATGGGAAATGGAAATGGTTTAAATACTAATATTTAGGGAATTATTGCAATTTTTACATTAACAAAATATAAGGGAATTGGGGTCAAATGTCACACTTTGGGCCTGTATTAGGGGGTCTTGCCTTGTAGCGTTTCGCCCCAGATTTCAGGGGATGCATGTTGAGAAGCCCCTCTATGAATAGGAAAAGAATACACATCTCTAAGTTCATGTAAAGTAATTATTCTGAATTAAAAGACTGGTTTCAAGATTTCTCAATTGACAATTGAACTAAATTTGAGTAAGGACTCAAGTATCCTTATAATTCAAAAATGACAATTCGATGACATTAACATGGGAAAAATAGTTAGTCTAATTGTCACATGCTCTACTGGTTTTAGCTAGCTAGCATGCTGCTACCGGAAGTTTGCTTTCTAGAGGGTCTGCAGACTTGTGCTTTTAGTATGGCATTTAAGGCTTCCGGAGCAATGTTTCCACCAAGTTTCAAGCAGTTTGGACCTTTTTCTAAGGGAGTTTTTCACCTTTGAAAGTGTGAATTTGGGTGTTTTGGTTTTTTTTTAAACCACTCCCACGCAGCATGGCTAAGGGCTAGAGTGGTATAAAGTACATGGTTGGAACCCATTTGATAGTGGCCACACCTTTAAAAAGAAAGCTAAGCTCTGACATGCTTAGAAAAAAATGACCTTCAATCTGAACAATATTAACCCAATGACCTCATTGTAGGCACTGTCTTGAGTGTCTGTGAGAAAAATGGGAGTTTAAAATTAATATTTAGGAAATTATTGCAATTTTTACACTTGTCAAAAAACAGAAGGAATTGGGGTCAAAGGTCACACGTTGTGACTGTTTTGTAGGCCTTAACTTGCAGCTTTTGGCCCCAAATTTGAGGGTATGTATGTTGAGAAGCCCCTCTTAATTTAGGAAAAGATCCACATCTCTAAGTGGTTTTAAAGTAATTAATTTGAATTAAAATACTGTTGAATTGTCTTTTTTACGAATTATAAAGATTACTGATTCCTTACAAAATGACAATTCGACTACATTAACATGGGCCGAATACTTAGTCTAATTGTCACTGACTGACAATTAGACTAACTATTTTGCCCATGTTAATGTAGTCGAATTGTCATTTTTTGAATTATAAGGAGCATCGATTCCTTACAAAATGACAATTAGACAACATTAACATGGGCCGAATACTTAGTCTAATTGTCACTGACTGACAATTAGACTAACTATTTTGCCCATGTTAATGTAGTCGAATTGTCATTTTTTAAATTATAAGGAGCATAGATTCCTTACAAAATGACAATTCGACTACATTAACATGGGCCGAAAACTTAGTCTAATTGTCAATTGCCACTGACAATTAGACTAAGTATTCGGCCCATGTTAATGTAGTCGAATTGTCATTTTTTGAATTACAAGGAGCATCGATTCCTTACAAAATGACAATTCGACTACATTAACATGGGCCGAATACTTAGTCTAATTGTCACTGACTGTGACAATTAGACTAACTATTGAGCCCATGTCAATGTAGTCGAATTGTCATTTTCTGAATTATAAGGATCATCGATTCCTTACAAAATGACAATTAGACTACATTAATGTGGGCCGAATTTTATTCTAATTGTCCATTGCATTTTTTTTATCCATTTTTTACAATTTAACGCTGGTCCGAGATATCTACGTCTCGACGCTGTACGAGGAACGGCGGAGGAGATACGGCACTTTAAAATGTTTGCGCGCGACCCGCCGGCCACTGCCATTGATTGTCACTTTTGTGCCCATTTGTCATTCCCATTTGTCATTTTTGTTCCCATTTGTCACATGACAAATGGGAACAAAAGTGACAATTAAGGGCAGGCTACCCCGAATGTCAGTTTTGTTCCCAATTGCCAGATCCTATTTGTCAGTTTTGTTCCCATTTGTCTTGTGACAAATGGGAACATAAGTGACAATTAAGGGCAGGCTACCCCGAGCGTCATTTTTGTTGCCAACTGTCACGGCCCTATTGTCAGTTTTGTTCCCAATCGTCTTTGAGCCCTCGCCCCCTGGTGGCGGGGTGCGAGATTGCAATTTTCCGACCGCACTTTGAAAAATCGCCACGCGCTCTCCGTCAGCCCGATTTGCCCGGCGTTTGCCCGTCCCGAAGTCGAAGGGTCGAACTGGCCCTCCGCGAAACCCGCTTATTTTTAAAGGGTTCCTACACGTCCGTTAGGAAGCCCCGAAACGGGGCCACTTTTTCCAGTTGTGCGTAATGTTAATGTGTGCCAAGTGTCACGGAGGTTCCTAGGGTCGGGCGGCGTGATCAGGCGCACCTGGGCCCGGTGCTCCTGGGGGAATAAAGCTCCGCCTCTGGGCCAGCCAAGGTCCCCTCTCGATAGCGACAGCAGGCTCTACGTGTTCGTCATTCTCGGCCGCTTGTGGGTTTCGCCAGCCCTCGTGTGTACCTAATAAAGCCTTTTTGCTCGGAACGCTGCGTCTTCCGTGTACTTTGTTGCGGCGCCTGAGCCGGGCCGTGACAAACGCATATGAGAAAGTCAAGACCTTAATCATGGCACAATCTAATGCTGCATTCACAGCAAACGATTCGCTACGTTTTTGCAACGTTGTTGGTGTGAACGCAGCTTAACACCGCCCCCGCTGCGAGACATAAGCGTAGCAAAAATATCAGACAAGAAGATAGGAAGTCATGATGATGATGTGAGCTCGTACAGGAAGTCATCATGATGATGTGAGCTCGTACAGGAAGTCATGATGATGTGAGCTTGTACAGGAAGTCATGATGATGATGTGAGCTCATACAGGAAGTCATCAAGATGATGTGAGCTCATACAGGAAGTCATCATGATGATGTGAGCTCATACAGGAAGTCATGATGATGTGAGCTCATACAGGAAGTCATCATGATGTGAGCTCATACAGGAAGTCATCATCATGATGATGTGAGCTCATACAGGAAGTCATCATGATGTGAGCTCATACAGGAAGTCATCATGATGTGAGGTCATACAGGAAGTCATCATGATTATGTGAGCTCATACAGGAAGTCATGATGATGTGAGCTCGTACAGGAAGTCATGATGATGTGAGCTCGTACAGGAAGTCATCATGATGATGTGAGCTCGTACAGGAAGTCATGATGATGTGAGCTCGTACAGGAAGTCATCATGATGATGTGAACTCGTACAGGAAGTCATGATGATGATGTGAGCTCGTACAGGAAGTCATGATGATGATGTGAGCTCATACAGGAAGTCATCATGATGTGAGCTCGTACAGGAAGTCATGATGATGTGAGCTCGTACAGGAAGTCATGATGATGATGTGAGCTCGTACAGGAAGTCATCATGATGATGTGAGCTCATACAGGAAGTCATGATGATGATGTGAGCTCGTACAGGAAGTCATGATGATGTGAGCTCGTACAGGAAGTCATGATGATGATGTGAGCTCGTACAGGAAGTCATGATGATGTGAGCTCGTACAGGAAGTCATGATGATGATGTGAGCTCGTACAGGAAGTCATGATGAAGTGAGCTCGTACAGGAAGTCATGATGATGATGTGAGCTCATACAGGAAGTTATCATGATGATGTGAGCTCGTACAGGAAGTCATCATGATGATGTGAGCTCATACAGGAAGTGATGATGATGATGTGAGCTCGTACAGGAAGTCATCATGATGATGTGAGTACAGGAAGTCATCATGATGATGTGAGCTCATACAGGAAGTCATGCTGATGATGTGAGCTCGTACAGGAAGTCATGATGATGTGAGCTCGTACAGGAAGTCATGATGATGTGAGCTCGTACAGGAAGTCATCTTCTCCCTGTATACCAACAGCTGCACCTCCAGTCACCAGTCCGTCAAGCTCCTGAAGTTCGCTGATGACACCACCCTCACTGGACTCACCTCTGGTGGGGACGAGTCCGCCTACAGGTGGGAGACTGACCACTTGGAGACCTGGTGCAGCCAAAACCACCTGGAGCTCAACGCTCTGAAGACAGTGGAGATGGTTGTGGACTTCAGGAAGAACGCAGCCCCACCATCATCCATCACCCTGTGTGACTCCCTCTCACCCTGTGTGACTCCCTCTCTTCCTGTGTGACTCCCCCGTCGACGCTGTGGAGTCCTCCGCTTCCTGGGCTCCATCCTAACCCAGGACCTCAAGTGGGAGCTGAACATCAGCTCCATCACAAAGAAGGCCCAGCAGAGGATGTTCTATCTGAGGCAGCTGAGGAAATTCAACCTGCCAAAGAAAATAATGGTGCAATTCTACACTGCCATCGTTGAGTCCATCCTCTGCTCCTCCATCACCGTTTGGCACGCTGCAGCCACTGCCAAGGACAAGGCCAGGCTGCAGCGCATCATCCGCTCTGCTGAGAGGTGATTGGCTGTAATCTGCCGTCCCTCCAGGACTTGTTCGCTTCCAGGACTCTGAAGCGAGCTAGGAAGATCACAGCTGACCCCTCTCACCCTGGACACAACCTGTTCGAGTCCCTTCCCTCTGGCAGGAGGTTGAGGTCCATCAGGACCAAGACCTCACGCCTCACCAACAGTTTTT
>NC_136590.1:47464304-47509304 GCF_910589615.1 Taurulus bubalis
AGCCCTAACTATAAGCGCTATCAAAGAGGAAAGTTTTAAGTCTACTCTTAAATGAGGTGACTGTCTGCCCCCCGGACTGAAAGTGGAAGCTGATTCCACAGAAGAGGAGCCCGATAACTGATAGCTCTAGCCCCCAACCTACTTTTTAACATTCTGGGAACCACAAGTAACCCTGCATTCAATGAGCGTAATGCTCTCGTGGGGTAATATGGCACTATAAGCTCCCTTGTGTTGTCTTGGGGGTCAAAATGACCCGTGTACGAGTGTATATGTATGTGTGTTGATGGGTCATTTTGACCCCAAGACAACACGAGGGTTAAGACATGATGGTGCATCACCAGTTAAGGCTTTGTAGGTAAGGAGAAGGATTTTAAATATGATTCTCGATATTACAGGAAGCCAGTGGAGAACAGCTAGTACAGTAATAATGTGATCTCTCTTCCTCGTCCTCGTTAGTACACGAGCTGCAGCATTCTGGATCAGTTGGAGAGATCCAAGGGATTTACCGGAGCAGCCTGATAATACGGAGTTACAGTAATCCAGTCTTGAGGTAACAAATGTTTCTGCATCACTTTGAGACAGGATGTGCCGGATCTTTGAGATGTTCCGTAGGTGAAAAAAGGCGGTCCTTGAGATCTGTTTCACGTGAGAGCCAAAGGACAGGTCCTGGTCAAAAATAACTCAGAGATTCCTTACGGTGGTGGTAGATGCCAGAGCGATGCCATCCAGAGAAACCATATCATCAGATACTGGATTTCTCAGGTGTTCTGGTCCGAGTAAAATAACTTCAGTCTTGTCCGAGTTCAGCAGCAGGAAGTTGCAGGTCATCCAGGTTTTGATGTCTTTAAGACACGCTTAAAGTTTGGCGACCTGGTGGGTTTCATCTGGCTTGAACGACAGATATAGTTGAGTATCATCGGCATAACAGTGAAAGTTTATGGAGTGTTTTCTGATAATATTGCCTAAAGGAAGCATATATAAGGTGAATAAAAGAACACAGAACCTTGTGGAACTCAATGACGAACGGCAGTGGTAACCGAGGCCTCATCGTTTACAAATACAAACTGAGATCGATCTGATAAATACGACGATATATGACGATAAATAGTGTCAAACGCTGCACTAAGGTCTAACAAGACCAGAACAGAGACAAGTCCTTTATCAGCACTAAGGTCTAACAAGACCAGTACAGAGACAAGTCCTTTATCAGCACTAAGGTCTAACAAGACCAGTACAGAGACAAGTCCCCTATCTGATGCAACTAGAAGGTCATTAGTAACTGTCACCAGTGTCTCTGTGCTATGATGCTTTCTAAATCCTGACTGACACTTCTCAAATAAACTATTGTTATGTAAAAAGTAACACAACTGCTTTGCGACTACCTTCTCCAGTATCTTAGAGAGGAAGGGAAGGTTAAGCCTAGTTTATGGTTCTCCGTCACGTCGACGGCATACCTACGCCGTAGCTACGCCGTCGACGCAGACCCCTAAGCCGTAGCCTGACGCGCACCTCCAAAAAATCCTAACTACGCGTCACGTTGACGCGGACCACAAGCGCTGTGATTGGTCCGAACGTAGTTTCCGGCAGTTGCTTTTTCCCAGCCTCGACTGGTTTAGTGGTCGTACAGACCACCTCCGCAAACGTCTTCTCTGTCGCCTGCGCTTCATCATTTCAACATCTTCAATATTGATGAGCTCCAACTTTAATGCACCGCTCCAACTTGGTTGCCATTGTTTACTGTGACCGGAATTCGGCTATAACCCCTGAAACCACACAGCCACACAGGCACACCCCCCTGGCGGCATGGCGGTTAATTGCAGAGCAACGCGGTCCCGACGCAGAACTTCGAATGCTCAACGACGGCGTCACGTCGACGGCGTAGGTACGCCGTCGACCTGACGGAGAACCATAAACTAGGCTTTAGAGATAGGTCTGTAGTTAGCCAACACCTCTGGATCCAGAGTGGGCTTCTTAAGAAGAGGTTTAATTACAGCTACTTTAAGCATTCCTTCTAACATGGCACCGAAGATGGCTGCCTCGGTTGGTCGGTGCTCTCTGTTTTTCGTTGTTTTTGTGTTACATACTGTTTTCGGCTGCGATTCCCGGATCTCTTTCACCAGAGATGCACTTATTAACATCAGGGGATTAACTCCAGCGGATTTATTTCCAACTTTTTTAACTGTGGCAGCCACACTGGACATTATTGCCCGCTCTCCAGCTGGCTGGCTTCCAGCTGTTCAGAGCGGACCGCGACACGGAGCTCTCCGGCAAGACGAAGGGCGGAGGAATCTGTTTCTACTCCAACAACGGCTGTGTAACGACGCAACAGTGATTCTACAGTACTGTTCGCCGGACCTGGAATCCCTCATCATCCACTGCAAACCCTTCTACTCTCCCTGTGAGTTTGCTTCATTCATCCTGGTCGGTGTTTATATGTCGCCGCAGGCCAATGCGCAGGACGCACAGCGGACACTCGCCGAACAGATACGGTGTGTGGAGCGGACCTACCCGGACTCCTTAGTTATTGTCCTTGGGGACTTTAACAAAGAAAAACTCAGCCACAAACTCCCTAAATACAGACAGTTTATTAAATGCCCTACTTGAGAGAAGAGCATTCTGGACCACTGCTACACAACAATCAGTGGGGCTTATCACGCCGTTCCACGCGTTGCTCTGGGAAACTCTGACCACGCCATGGTTCACCTGATTCCCTCATACAGGCAGAAACTAAAGCTCTGCAAACCTGTGGTGAGGAAATTCAAGAAGTGGACCAGTGAGGCTCTGGAGGATCTGCGGGCGTGCCTGGATTGTACCGACTGGGATTTATTCAGGACTGCCACTAACAGTCTGGATGAGTACACAGAGGCTGTTCATACATCAGCTTCTGTGAGGACAGCTGTGTTCCAACCAGCTCCAGGGTGAGTTATAACAACGACAAACCCTGGTTCACAGCGGAACTCAGGAAGCTACGGCTGCAAAAGGACCAGGCATTCAGGAGTGGGGACAAGGACTTGTATACAGAGTGAAAATACAGGTTTAGCAAGGCGGTGAGAGATGCTAAACGACTGTACTCTGAGAAACTGCAACAACAGCTATCAGCAAGTGACTCTGCTTCTGTCTGGAGAGGGCTCAGGCAGATTACCAGCTACAATCCGAAAACCCCCCACGCCATGAACGACCTCCGCCTGGCAGACGCGCTGAACAAGTTCTACTGTCGCTTTGATAGACAATGGAGCAGTCCTGACGCCATCCCCCACAGGCCCATCAGCCAGCCACAAACCATCAGCCCACCCTCCCCCGGTCCATCAGCGGCTCACACCTCTCTACCACCGCCCTCCCCAGTGACGACCCTCACTATTCTGGAGAGGTACGTCAACAGACAGTTTAAAAAAAAACAACCCCGCAAAGCAGCGGGCCCGGACTCAGTCTCCCCCTCCTCCCTGAAGCACTGTGCTGATCAGCTGTCTCCGGTGTTCACAGGGATCTTCAACACCTCCCTGGAGACATGCCACGTTCCATCCTGCTTCAAGGCCTCCACCATCATCCCCGTCCCCAAGAAACCCAGGATCACAGGACTCAATGACTACAGGCCCGTTGCCCTGACCTCTGTGGTCATGAAGTCCTTTGAGCGCCAGGTCCTGTCCCACCTCAAAACCCTGACTGACCCACTCCTGGACCCTTTGCAGTTCACCTACAGGGCCAACAGGTCTGTAGACGATGCTGTCAACATGGCCCTCCACCACATCCTCCAGCATCTGGACTCCCCAGGAACCTACGCCAGGATCCTGTTCGTGGACTTCAGCTCTGCCTTCAACACCATCATCCCGTCTCTGCTGCAGGACAAGCTCTCCCAGCTGCACGTGCCCGACTCCACCTGCAGGTGGATCACAGACTTCCTGACTGACAGGAAGCAGCACGTGAAGCTGGGGAAACACGTCTCAGGCTCTCGGACCATCAGCACCGGTTCCCCCAAAGGCTGCGTTCTTTCCCCTCTGCTCTTCTCCCTGTACACCAACAGCTGCACCTCCAGTCACCAGTCCGTCAAGCTCCTGAAGTTCGCGGATGACACCACCCTCATCGGACTCATCGCTGGTGGGAACGAGTCTGCCTACAGGTGGGAGACTGACCACCTGGTGACCTGGTGCAGCCAGAACAACCTGGAGCTCAACGCTCTGAAGACAGTGGAGATGGTTGTGGACTTCAGAAAGAATGCAGCCCCACCCGCCCCTCTCATCCTGTGTGACTCCCCCGTCGACGCTGTGGAGTCCTTCCGCTTCCTGGGCTCCATCCTAACCCAGGACCTCAAGTGGGAGCTGAACATCACAAAGAAGGCCCAGCAGAGGATGTTCTTCCTGAGGCAGCTGAGGAAATTCAACCTGCCAAAGAAAATGGTGGTGCAGTTCTACACTGCCATCGTAGAGTCCATCCTCTGCTCCTCCATCACCGTCTGGCATGCTGCAGCCACTGCCAAGGACAAGGCCAGGCTGCAGCGCATCATCCGCTCTGCGGAAAGGGTGATTGGCTGCAATTTGCCATCCCTCATCAATAGAACCCGGGTTCCCCACTGACTGACTCTACCACAGGACTATTCTCGGACCATTCTTTCTTAAACACTCATGCCACATACACTTAACTTTAACTTAAACACACACGTCACTTTAACATACACTTATATTAATGTTATCTGTTGTCTGAGCACTTTATCCTCATCGGATTTAGACATCATTGCACTGTTGCTGTCGTTGATTGTTGTTTGTCTCGTCTAATGTCTATTGTATGCACCCTCCGTCTAACTAAATTCCTTGTTTGTGCAAACATTCCTGGCAATAAACGGTTTCTGATTCTGACTTTAAAAGACTGTGGTACATGACCCGTTAGTAAAGACCCATTGATAATATCTGGTAGAGAGGCACTAACTAAAGGTAAAACTTCCTTAAACAGCTTAGTCGGAACAGGGTCCAGGAGACAGGTAGACGATTTAGAAGTAGAAACCATTGACCACTCATCCCCCTGAACTACAGCCGCCCCAACATCCCCCCTCGTATTACTTGTTTTGATGTTTGTCTCCTTGCACCTGTCTGCTGCTGTAGTAAAGGTACTACAAATAAAGGATTATCTAATCTCTTCTAATAAAAGCTTCTTGACTAGACTTCCTGTTTGGAATCTTCAGGGAACAGCAGAGGTAGTGTGTGTGTGTGTGTGTGTGTGTGTGTGTGTGTGTGTGTGTGTGTGTGTGTGTGTGTGTGTGTGTGTGTGTGCTATCTGATCTCAAAGTAGTTTTGGGTTTAACACGAGATAAGCTTGTTTACATGAGGTGAGAGCTTATCTACCACACACACACACACACACACACACACACACACACACACACACACACACACACACACACACACACACACACTGACGTGTCGCCCTGTTGAACTGATATACTCTATAGCATGGAGGTACATACTTGTTATTACACATATTAAGATAATAACAACAGAAGACTCCATCTTTTATGACCTCATCATCAACTGTAGCCTCTCCTCCCCGTTGCCTTGTTAACATACAGACGCACTGTGTGTGTGTGTGTGTGTGTGTGTGTGTGTGTGATAAACAAATAACAGCTGACATTTTTCAAAAGGCACTAAGGCTGATCAAAAAGTATGTGTGTGTGTTATTATGTCAAGAGGTAAAAAATGTTACCGTGTGACACACTGCCTTCAGGCCAAGCTCATTACGCACACACACACACACACACACACACACACACACACACACACACACACACACACACACACACACGCACACACAGCGAGGCCTCTCAGGGTAATGACAGCAGGTTGAGTGTAATAGCCCTTTAATTGGCTTTGATATCAGTTTGTCACATCTACTGCCTGCTGATTGTGTGTGTATGTGTGTGTGAGAGAGAGAGAAAGAGGTTAATATCAGGCCATCTATCATGCAGAGACATTTTCTATGTACTGGCTAACACTGAGGACACACACACACACACACACACACACACACACACACAGTAGCAGACTGTAAAACACACACACACACAGTAACAAACTGTAAAACACACACACACACACACACACACACACACACACACACACACACACACAGTAACAGACTGTAAAACACACACACACAGTAACAGACTGTAAAACACACACACACACACACACACACACACACACAGGGCCTGGAGGTGAGTGATGACGCTCTCCAGAGGGAATCTGATTGTCTGGTTACGTCTCGATATCAGATCTCTGTCGCTATAGCAACCACCATTCATCATTAGAGTGAGTCTGCCTCCGGTCAGCTGCCGGCGAGCAAGGCAGCGCATCCCTGAATGACCTGAGACGACTAGGGAGGCAGGCCCTGGTGAAAGGATGTAAGTGGTGAAAGGACGTAGGTGGTGAAAGGATGTACGTGGTGAAAGGACGTAAGTGGTGAAAGGACGTAAGTGGTGAAAGGATGTAGGTGGTGAAAGGATGTACGTGGTGAAAGGACGTAGGTAGTGAAAGGATGTAGGTGGTGAAAGGATGTACGTGGTGAAAGGACGTAGGTAGTGAAAGGATGTAGGTGGTGAAAGGACGTAGGTGGTGAAAGGACGTAGGTGGTGAAAGAACGTAGGTGGTGAAAGGACGTAAGTGGTGAAAGGACGTAAGTGGTGAAAGGACGTAGGTGGTGAAAGGACGTAGGTGGTGAAAGGACGTAAGTGGTGAAAGGATGTAGGTGGTGAAAGGATGTACATGGTGAAAGGACGTAGGTAGTGAAAGGATGTAGGTGGTGAAAGGACGTAAGTGGTGAAAGGACGTAAGTGGTGGAAGGACGTAGGTGGTGCAAGGACGTAAGTGGTGAAAGGATGTAAGTGGTGAAAGGACGTAAGTGGTGAAAGGACGTAGGTGGTGAAAGGACATAGGTGGTGAAAGGACGTAAGTGGTGAAAGGATGTAGGTGGTGAAAGGATGTAAGTGGTGAAAGGACGTAGGTGGTGAAAGGACGTAAGTGGTGAAAGGACATAGGTAGTGAAAGGATGTAGGTGGTGAAAGGATGTAGGTAGTGAAAGGACGTAGGTAGTGAAAGGACGTAGGTGGTGAAAGGACGTAAGTGGTGAAAGGACATAGGTGGTGAAAGGACGTAGGTGGTGAAAGGATGTAGGTGGTGAAAGGATGCAAGTGGTGAAAGGACGTAAGTGGTGAAAGGACATAGGTAGTGAAAGGATGCAAGTGGTGAAAGGACGTAAGTGGTGAAAGGACGTAGGTAGTGAAAGGATGTAAGTGGTGAAAGGACGTAAGTGGTGAAAGGACGTAGCTGTTGAAAGGGCGTGAGTGGTGAAAGGACATAGGTGGTGAAAGGATGTAAGTGATGAAAGGACGTAGGTGGTGAAACGATGTAGGTGGTGAAAGGATGTAAGTGGTGAAAGGACGTAGGTAGTGAAAGGATGTAGGTGGAGAAAGGACGCAAGTGGTGAAAGGACGTAGATAGTGAAAGGATGTAAGTGGTGAAAGGACGTAAGTGGTGAAAGGACGTAGGTAGTGAAAGGACGTAAGTGGTGAAAGGACGTAAGTTGTGAAAGGATGTAGCTAGTGAAAGGGCGTGAGTGGTGAAAGGACATAGGTAGTGAAAGGATGTAAGTGGTGAAAGGATGTAAGTGGTGAAAGGATGTAGGTGGTGAAAGGGCGCGAGTGGTGAAAGGACAAAGGTGGTGAAAGGATGTAAGTGATGAAAGGACGTAGGTAGTGAAAGGATGTAGGTGGTGAAAGGACGCAAGTGGTGAAAGGACGTAGGTAGTGAAAAGATGTAAGTGGTGAAAGGACGTAGGTAGTGAAAGGATGTAGGTGGTGAAAGGACGCAAGTGGTGAAAGGACGTAGATAGTGAAAGGATGTAAGTGGTGAAAGGACGTAAGTGGTGAAAGGACGTAGGTGGTGAAAGGATGTAAGTGGTGAAAGGACGTAGGTGGTGAAAGGACGTAAGTGGTGAAAGGATGTAAGTGGTGAAAGGACATAGGTAGTGAAAGGATGTAGGTGGTGAAAGGACGTAGGTGGTGAAAGGACGTAAGTGGTGAAAGGACGTAGGTAGTGAAAGGATGTAAGTGGTGAAAGGACGTAGGTAGTGAAAGGATGTAAGTGGTGAAAGGACGTAGGTAGTGAAAGGATGTAGGTGGTGAAAGGACGTAGGTGGTGAAAGGACGTAAGTGGTGAAAGGACATAGGTAGTGAAAGGATGTAAGAGGTGAAAGGACGTAGGTAGTGAAAGGATGTAGGTGGTGAAAGGATGTAAGTGGTGAAAGGGCGTGAGTGGTGAAAGGACGTAGCTGGTGAAAGGGCGTGAGTGGTGAAAGGACATAGGTGGTGAAAGGATGTAAGTGATGAAAGGACGTAGGTAGTGAAAGGATGTAGGTGGTGAAAGGACGCAAGTGGTGAAAGGACGTAGGTAGTGAAAGGATGTAAGTGGTGAAAGGATATAGGTGGTGAAAGGACGTAGGTGGTGAAAGGACGTAGGTAGTGAAAGGATGTAAGTGGTGAAAGGACATAGGTAGTGAAAGGATGTAGGTGGTGAAAGGACGTAGCTGGTGAAAGGGCGTGAGTGGTGAAAGGATGTAAGTGGTGAAAGGATGTAGGTGGTGAAAGGACGTAGGTGGTGAAAGGATGTAGGTGGTGAAAGGATGTAAGTGGTGAAAGGATGTAGGTGGTGAAAGGATGTGAGTGGTGAAAGGACGTAGGTGGTGAAAGGACATAAATGGTGAAAGGACGTAGCTGGTGAAAGGGCGTGAGTTGTGAAAGGACGTAGGTAGTGAAAGGATGTAAGTGGTGAAAGGATGTAAGTGGTGAAAGGATGTAGGTGGTGAAAGGCGTGAGTGGTGAAAGGACGTAGGTAGTGAAAAGATGTAGGTGGTGAAAGGACATAGGTGGTGAAAGGACGTAGGCGGTGAAAGGACGTAAGTGGTGAAAGGACGTAGGTAGTGAAAGGACGTAGGTGGTGAAAGGATGTAAGTGGTGAAAGGACGTAGGTAGTGAAAGGATGTAAGTGGTGAAAGGACGTAGGTAGTGAAAGGATGTAGGTGGTGAAAGGACGCAAGTGGTGAAAGGACGTAGATAGTGAAAGGATGTAAGTGGTGAAAGGACGTAAGTGGTGAAAGGACGTAGGTAGTGAAAGGATGTAAGTGGTGAAAGGATGTAAGTGGTGAAAGGATGTAGGTGGTGAAAGGGCGTGAGTGGTGAAAGGACGTAGGTGGTGAAAGGATGTAAGTGGTGAAAGGATGTAAGTGGTGAAAGGATGTAGGTGGTGAAAGGACGTAGGTAGTGAAAGGATGTAGGTGGTGAAAGGATGTAAGTGGTGAAAGGATGTAGGTGGTGAAAGGACGTGAGTGGTGAAAGGACGTAGGTGGTGAAAGGACATAGGTAGTGAAAGGATGTAGGTGGTGAAAGGACGTAGCTGGTGAAAGGGCGTGAGTGGTGAAAGGATGTAAGTGGTGAAAGGATATAGGTGGTGAAAGGACGTAGGTGGTGAAAGGACGTAGGTAGTGAAAGGATGTAAGTGGTGAAAGGACATAGGTAGTGAAAGGATGTAGGTGGTGAAAGGACGTAGCTGGTGAAAGGGCGTGAGTGGTGAAAGGATGTAAGTGGTGAAAGGATATAGGTGGTGAAAGGACGTAGGTGGTGAAAGGATGTAGGTGGTGAAAGGATGTAAGTGGTGAAAGGATGTAGGTGGTGAAAGGATGTGAGTGGTGAAAGGACGTAGGTGGTGAAAGGACATAAATGGTGAAAGGACGTAGCTGGTGAAAGGGCGTGAGTTGTGAAAGGACGTAGGTAGTGAAAGGATGTAAGTGGTGAAAGGATGTAAGTGGTGAAAGGATGTAGGTGGTGAAAGGCGTGAGTGGTGAAAGGACGTAGGTAGTGAAAGGATGTAGGTGGTGAAAGGACATAGGTGGTGAAAGGACGTAGGCGGTGAAAGGACGTAAGTGGTGAAAGGACGTAGGTTGTGAAAGGACGTAGGTGGTGAAAGGATGTAAGTGGTGAAAGGATGTAGGTGGTGAAAGGACGTGAGTGGTGAAAGGACGTAGGTGGTGAAAGGACGTAAGTGGTGAAAGGATGTAGGTGGTGAAAGGACGTAGGTGGTGAAAGGACGTAAGTGGTGAAAGGATGTAGGTGGTGAAAGGATGTAAGTGGTAAAAGGATGTAGGTAGTGAAAGGGCGTGAGTGGTGAAAGGACGCAGATGGTGAAAGGATGTAGGTGGTGAAAGGACGTAGGTGGTGAAAGGACGTAGGTGGTGAAAGGATGTAAGTGGTGAAAGGACGTAGGTGGTGAAAGGACGTAGGTGGTGAAAGGATGTAGGTGGTGAAAGGATGTAAGTGGTGAAAGGACGTAGCTGGTGAAAGGGCGTGAGTGGTGAAAGGACGTAGGTGGTGAAAGGATGTAAGTGGTTAAAGGACGTAAGTGGTGAAAGGACGCAGATGGTGAAAGGATGTAGGTGGTGAAAGGGCGTGAGTGGTGAAAGGACGCAGATGGTGAAAGGGCGTGAGTGGTGAAAGGACGCAGATGGTGAAAGGACGTAAGTGGTGAAAGGATGTAGGTGGTGAAAGGATGTAAGTGGTGAAAGGACGTAAGTGGTGAAAGGACGTAGGTGGTGAAAGGACGTAGGTGGTGAAAGGACGTAAGTGGTGAAAGGATGTAGGTGGTGAAAGGATGTAAGTGGTGAAAGGACGTAAGTGGTGAAAGGACATAGGTAGTGAAAGGATGTAGGTGGTGAAAGGACGTAGGTAGTGAAAGGGCGTGAGTGGTGAAAGGACGCAGATGGTGAAAGGATGTAGGTGGTGAAAGGACGTAGGTAGTGAAAGGACATAGGTGATGAAAGGATGTAAGTGGTTAAAGGACGGAAGTGGTGAAAGGACGCAGATGGTGAAAGGATGTAGGTGGTGAAAGGGCGTGAGTGGTGAAAGGACGCAGATGGTGAAAGGGCGTAAGTGGTGAAAGGATGTAGGTGGTGAAAGGATGTAAGTGGTGAAAGGACGTAAGTGGTGAAAGGACGTAGGTGGTGAAAGGACGTGGGTGGTGAAAGGACGTAAGTGGTGAAAGGATGTAGGTGGTGAAAGGATGTAAGTGGTTAAAGGACGTAAGTGGTGAAAGGACGTAGGTGGTGAAAGGACGTAGGTGGTGAAAGGAGGTAAGTGGTGAAAGGATGTAGGTGGTGAAAGGATGTAAGTGGTGAAAGGACGTAAGTGGTGAAAGGACGTAGGTAGTGAAAGGATGTAAGTGGTGAAAGGACGTAGGTGGTGAAAGGACGTAAGTGGTGAAAGGATGTAGGTGGTGAAAGGATGTAAGTGGTGAAAGGACGTAAGTGGTGAAAGGACGTAGGTGGTGAAAGGACGTAGGTGGTGAAAGGACGTAAGTGGTGAAAGGATGTAGGTGGTGAAAGGATGTAAGTGGTGAAAGGACGCAGATGGTGAAAGGACGTAAGTGGTGAAAGGACGTAGCTTGTGAAAGGGCGTGAGTGGTGAAAGGACGTAGGTGGTGAAAGGATGTAAGTGGTGAAAGGACGTAGGTGGTGAAAGGACGTAAGTGGTGAAAGGATGTAGGTGGTGAAAGGATGTAAGTGGTGAAAGGACGTAAGTGGTGAAAGGACGTAGGTAGTGAAAGGATGTAAGTGGTGAAAGGACATAGGTAGTGAAAGGATGTAGGTGGTGAAAGAACGTAGGTAGTGAAAGGGCGTGAGTGGTGAAAGGACGCAGATGGTGAAAGGATGTAGGTGGTGAAAGGGCGTGAGTGGTGAAAGGACGTAGATGGTGAAAGGGCGTGAGTGGTGAAAGGACGCAGATGGTGAAAGGATGTAGGTGGTGAAAGGACGTAGGTGGTGAAAGGACGTAGGTGGTGAAAGGATGTAGGTGGTGAAAGTATGTAAGTGGTGAAAGGACGTAAGTGGTGAAAGGACGTAGCTGGTGAAAGGGCGTGAGTGGTGAAAGGACGTAGGTGGTGAAAGGATGTAAGTGGTGAAAGGACGTAAGTGGTGAAAGGACGTAGGTGGTGAAAGGATGTAGGTGGTGAAAGGACGTAAGTGGTGAAAGGATGTAGGTGGTGAAAGGATGTAAGTGGTGAAAGGACGTAAGTGGTGAAAGGACGTAGGTAGTGAAAGGATGTAAGTGGTGAAAGGACATAGGTAGTGAAAGGATGTAGGTGGTGAAAGGACGTAGGTAGTGAAAGGGCGTGAGTGGTGAAAGGACGCAGATGGTGAAAGGATGTAGGTGGTGAAAGGACGTAGGTAGTGAAAGGACGTAGGTGGTGAAAGGATGTAAGTGGTGAAAGGACGTAGGTGGTGAAAGGACGTAGGTGGTGAAAGGATGTAAGTGGTGAAAGGACGTAAGTGGTGAAAGGACGTAGGTGGTGAAAGGACGTAGGTGGTGAAAGGATGTAGGTGGTGAAAGGATGTAAGTGGTGAAAGGACGTAGGTAGTGAAAGGATGTAAGTGGTGAAAGGACGTAGGTAGTGAAAGGATGTAAGTGGTGAAAGGACGTAAGTGGTGAAAGGACGTAGCTGGTGAAAGGGCGTGAGTGGTGAAAGGACGTAGGTGGTGAAAGGATGTAAGTGGTTAAAGGACGTAAGTGGTGAAAGGATGTAGGTGGTGAAAGGGCGTGAGTGGTGAAAGGACGTAGGTAGTGAAAGGATGTAGGTGGTGAAAGGACGCCAGTGGTGAAAGGACGTAGGTAGTGAAAGGATGTAGGTGGTGAAAGGACGCAAGTGGTGAAAGGACGTAGGTAGTGAAAGGATGTAGGTGGTGAAAGGACGCAAGTGGTGAAAGGACGCAAGTGGTGAAAGGACGTAGGTAGTGAAAGGATGTAAGTGGTGAAAGGACATAGGTGGTGCAAGAACGTAAGTGGTAAAAGGACGTAAGTGGTGAAAGGACGTAAGTGGTGAAAGGACATAGGTGGTGAAAGGACGCAGATGGTGAAAGGATGTAGGTGGTGAAAGGACGTAAGTGGTGAAAGGATGTAGGTGGTGAAAGGATGTAAGTGGTGAAAGGACGTAAGTGCTGAAAGGACGTAGGTGGTGAAAGAACGTAGGTGGTGAAAGGACGTAAGTGGTGAAAGGATGTAGGTGGTGAAAGGATGTAAGTGGTGAAAGGACGTAAGTGGTGAAAGGACGTAGGTAGTGAAAGGATGTAAGTGGTGAAAGGACATAGGTAGTGAAAGGATGTAGGTGGTGAAAGGACGTAGGTAGTGAAAGGGCGTGAGTGGTGAAAGGACGCAGATGGTGAAAGGATGTAGGTGGTGAAAGGACGTAGGTAGTGAAAGGACGTAGGTGGTGAAAGGATGTAAGTGGTGAAAGGACGTAGGTGGTGAAAGGACGTAGGTGGTGAAAGGATGTAGGTGGTGAAAGGATGTAAGTGGTGAAAGGACGTAAGTGGTGAAAGGATGTAGGTAGTGAAAGGATGTAAGTGGTGAAAGGACGTAGGTAGTGAAAGGATGTAAGTGGTGAAAGGACGTAAGTGGTGAAAGGACGTAGCTGGTGAAAGGGCGTGAGTGGTGAAAGGACGTAGGTAGTGAAAGGATGTAGGTGGTGAAAGGACGCAAGTGGTGAAAGGACGTAGGTAGTGAAAGGATGTAGGTGGTGAAAGGACGCAAGTGGTGAAAGGACGTAGGTAGTGAAAGGATGTAGGTGGTGAAAGGACGCAAGTGGTGAAAGGACGTAGGTAGTGAAAGGATGTAGGTGGTGAAAGGATGTAAGTGGTGAAAGGACGTAGGTGGTGAAAGGATGTAGGTGGTGAAAGGACGCAAGTGGTGAAAGGATGTAGGTGGTGAAAGGATGTAGGTGGTGAAAGGATGTAAGTGGTGAAAGGACGTAAGTGGTGAAAGGATGTAGGTAGTGAAAGGATGTAAGTGGTGAAAGGACGTAGGTAGTGAAAGGATGTAAGTGGTGAAAGGACGTAAGTGGTGAAAGGACGTAGCTGGTGAAAGGGCGTGAGTGGTGAAAGGACGTAGGTAGTGAAAGGATGTAGGTGGTGAAAGGACGCAAGTGGTGAAAGGACGTAGGTAGTGAAAGGATGTAGGTGGTGAAAGGACGCAAGTGGTGAAAGGACGTAGGTAGTGAAAGGATGTAGGTGGTGAAAGGACGCAAGTGGTGAAAGTACGTAGGTAGTGAAAGGATGTAAGTGGTGAAAGGACATAGGTGGTGCAAGAACGTAAGTGGTAAAAGGACGTAAGTGGTGAAAGGACGTAAGTGGTGAAAGGACATAGGTGGTGAAAGGACGTAGGCGGTGAAAGGACGTAAGTGGTGAAAGGACGTAAGTGGTGAAAGTACGTAGGCGGTGAAAGGGCGTAAGTGGTGAAAGGATGTAGGTGGTGAAAGGACGTAAGTGGTGAAAGGACGTAAGTGGTGAAAGGACGTAGGTGGTGAAAGGATGTAGGTTGTGAAACATAGACACACACACTTTCAACCACTGAACAACACACACACGCACACAGACACACACACAGGCACACACACACACACACACACACCCTTTCAACCACTGAACAACACACACACACACACACACACACACACACACTTCTCGTCCTCTCACTGTATAATCGTGACTCATTATGACTAATAACAGATGAAGCCCCTCCCCTGGGTGTGACAGCTGCCTGAGGGAGGCCTCTGATTGGCCGGTTGGTTCACAAGCTCATTGTAGCTGAAAGAGGAAACGTGGTATTTAATAAAGAATTTATCAAAACAAAACGGCCTTCTGATCGGCCCGTGTTTCCTCTCAGCCAATCAGAAGCCAGACGGTTTAACGTGATGAAGGCTCCAACACAATAAAGAATATTGTGTTGGAATAATAATTATAATAATAAATAGAGACGGACTCAAACCAGCGACTTGTCTGCAACAGGACGGAAGATTGAGTTAGAACTTATTGACAGGAGTCCCTGGTGAGTGAGTGTGTGTGTGTGTCTGTACACACACACACACACACACACACACACACACACACACACACACACACGGGTGACCTTTAATGATGATGAAAGACAAATGTCAGCAGTGAAACTGTTGAATGACTTTAATGCTGAAGTTGTGACTGAAGAGGAAGGAGGTGGAGGAGGTTCAGACGCCCTCCTCCTCCTCCTCGTCCACCACCTCTCTCTCCTCCTCCTGCAGAGTGTGTGTGATGGGTAATGGGAAATTGATTGTGACCAAACAACGTTCCAGGCGGACATTTCTGTGAGCGTTTATTCACGGTGTTTCAGTGCGTGTGTGTGTGTGTGTCCGTGGGGAGCGTCATGTGACTCATATTACATTCCTCTCCGTGGTGCCGGTGTGAGGCGGGCGCCTCCTCGTCCTCTCGGGGAATCGAACCTGCGTCCGCTGCAGTCCTCTCCATTGAACCCGAGCGGCGCTCTGGACTCAAATCAACGGGTAATTTCATTCCCATGATGCTCTGCTTCGCAGCGGCGCCGGCGTTTGGTCGGCGCTTTATTGGCAGATATGAAGCCGCCGCGGCGCAGTAATTATGGGATGTAATAACGCGCTGGGCTCCATGTAAATGGAAACAAATCACATGTATGTATGCGAAGGCGAGGAGGCGCCGGGGCTGATGGGTATTTGATTTGTGCGATCGTCGCTTCGCCTCAACGGCGTTTACTTTTGATTCAAAGTTTACATCCAGAAACTTTCCTTCTGCTCCGGGTTTAACCCCTAAAGCACCAGTGAGACCAGTGAGACCGGTCAGAGACCAGTGAGACCAATGAGACCAGTGAGACCAGTGAGACCGGTCAGAGACCAGTGAGATCAGTGAAACCAATGAGACCAGTCAGAGACCAGTGAGACCAATGAGACCAGTGAGACCGGTCAGAGACCAGTGAGACCAATGAGACCAGTGAGACCGGTCAGAGACCAGTGAGATCAGTGAGACCAATGAGACCAATGAGACCAGTCAGAGACCAGTGAGACCGGTTAGACCAGTCAGAGACCAGTCAGAGACCAGTCAGAGACCAGTGAGACCAGTCAGAGACCAGTGAGACGAGTCAGAGACCAGTGAGACCAGTAAGTCCAGTCAGAGACCAGTGAGACGAGTCAGAGACCAGTGAGACCAGTGAGACCAGTCAGAGACCAGTGAGACCGGTGAGACCAGTCAGAGACCAGTCAGAGACCAGTGAGACCAGTGAGACCAGTCAGAGACCAGTGAGACCAGTGAGACCAGTCAGAGACCAGTGAGACCAGTCAGAGACCAGTGAGACCAATTAAAAATAAAAACATGTTAGTTTAGTTTAGTCAGAGACCAGTGAGACCGGTGAGACCAGTCAGAGACCAGTAAGACTAGTCAGAGACCAGTCAGAGACCAGTGAGACCAGTGAGACCAGTAAGACCAGTCAGAGACCAGTGAGACCAGTCAGAGACCAGTGAGACCAGTGAGACCAGTGAAACCGGTGAGACCAGTCAGAGACCAGTCAGAGACCAGTGAGACCAGTAAGACCAGTCAGAGACCAGTAAGACCAGTCAGAGACCAGTGAGACAAGTGAGACCAGTCAGAGACCAGTCAGAGACCAGTGAGACCGGTGAGACCAGTCAGAGACCAGCGAGACCAGTGAGACCAGTAAGACCAGTCAGAGACCAGTAAGACCGGTGAGACCAGTCAGAGACCAGTGAGACCAGTAAGACCAGTCAGAGACCAGTGAGACCGGTGAGACCAGTCAGAGACCAGTGAGACCAGTGAGACCAGTAAGACCAGTCAGAGACCAGTGAGACCAGTCGGAGACCAGTGAGACCAGTGAGACCGGTGAAACCGGTGAGACCAGTCAGAGACCAGTCAGAGACCAGTGAGACCAGTGAGACCAGTGAGACCAGTCAGGGACCAGTCAGAGACCAGTCAGAGACCAGTGAGACCAGTCAGACCGGTGAAACCGGTGAGACCAGTCAGAGCCAGTCAGAGACCAGTGAGACCAGTGAGACCAGTCATAGACCAGTCAGAGACCAGTCAGAGACCAGTGAGACCAGTCAGAGACCAGTGAGACCAGTGAGACCAGTAAGACCAGTCAGAGCCAGTCAGAGACCAGTGAGACCAGTGAGACCAGTCATAGACCAGTCAGAGACCAGTCAGAGACCAGTGAGACCAGTCAGAGACCAGTGAGACCAGTGAGACCAGTCAGAGACCAGTCAGAGACCAGTGAGACCAGTAAGACCAGTCAGAGACCAGTGAGACCAGTCAGAGACTAGTCAGAGACCAGTCAGAGACCAGTGAGACCAGTCAGAGACCAGTGAGACCAGTGAGACCAGTGAGACCAGTCAGAGACCAGTCAGAGACTAGTGAGACCAGTCAGAGACCAGTGAGACCAGTGAGACCAGTCAGAGACCAGTGAGTCGATTTAAAAATAAAAACATGTTAGTGTAGTTTGCATACAATGTTCACGTATGTTTATGAGCTACCAGTCCGTCAGACCGTTGGTCGTTGTAGTCCAGACAACACGTCTCCACCAGCTTTCTTAGCCAACAGATCTGCTGTGAAACGATAGGGAAGAGGACAAGACAATGAAATTAAATATGAAATGGTCTTGAAGAAATGACCGTAAATACAAAGATTGACATTGTTTTTTAAATGAGGGAAACCCCAAAGGAAGCTCATAGCAAACATGTTACACATCAACTTACCTGTTTGGCATCTAGATGCTCCTCTGCTTCTTCTGGAAGGCTGACGTATCTGAGAGGAGCAGCGCTGCAGCTAGAAACACCAGAGAGGACTGAATGTCAGCAGACAGCAATATAACGCTCACATTACTTTAAAGAATGATAATTCAGTTGAACTGGACACAAAATAAACAATTGTATGCAGTAACTGATTCATATGAAACTAATTAGCTTTAAAGCTAATCCCATGCAGTCATGCAGTCAAAGGAGCATTTACAGTGTTTGCTATGTTACAGTCCTCTATGCACATTAAAACAATACAACACTGTCAATCCTCCACATGGAGCTCTCTTGCCCACATGGTCTAGTTTGATGTTAGCTAGTTAGCCTTATTTTGGCTGAATTGTGCGGCACATTTAAGCTAACCGTCAACTAGCTAGGTCACGTTAGCCCTATGCTATTCAGTATTTCAAGACAAAAAAACAACTGCAGTGTATGTTTAACAACAATATAAAAGGTACCGTAAAAGTCGGGTTAAAAGCCGTTACTACCTTCGGTCAGTGTCCCCGTTAGCTCCCCGCTGTAGCCAGCTAGCGCTCCTGCTAGCGCTCCTGCTAGTGCTCCTGCTAGTGCTCCTGCTAGTGCTCCTGCTAGCTTTCATCAACACTGGGGTTTGTTTTACTCTGGCTGTTGTTGTATTACTCTGAAAGAGTAAATGTACTTTGACACTGCATGTTTACACTGAAAAGTTTATTTACACCAACACTGGGCAAGACATTGGTAGTAATTGACGTTGTTGTAATAACTCTGGAAGAGTTCATGCACTTTGACAATGCATATTTAACAATGGGGAATGTACTGTGTGGTCCTCCACAGAGGAGGCTAGACGACAGCTCACCTGGTCAGGTGACTTCCTGTGGCCAGTGTGACTGGTTTAGTGTGATCTCATTGGATGTCTGACATGAATAATGAACGACTCGTGTTTTAACTTCCTGTCAGAGAGATTTATCAGAATCAATTATGAATGGGTGTTTCTATTCGCCAAGACTTTGAATTATGCATGAGGCGGCGGAGCTAATGTATCATTTACACACAAGGATTCCTTTGAATATTGAGATTAAATGAGACATAATGAGCAGATGATGGACTTAAACACAGCACTTGGCCTCCACATACACTTATTAAATATTGATTTAACATAAGTATTGATTACTCTGCACTTTTTCACGACACTGACCTGATCATAAAGACATCTCTTATTTATTAATGATGTCATGTTTTAACCCTACACACATATATTCATATATGTACTGTAACGTGTGGAGAGGTCAACCTCTAACAGGCTCCGCCCCTAACACACGGTCACTCCTCCGGTTGTCCCAGTGATCCCGGAGGGAACTGTGTCTTAACGATATCGGTATAAACCTTCCATCTTTTATCTCATCCGTGGTTTGATAGTTAGGATTTATCAAGATACCTACAGAAAGACCTATACAAATACCTACAGGATGTTGTGTAGCATGGACTTACAGGATGTTGTGTAGCATGGACCTATAGGATGTTGTGTAGCATGGACCTACAGGATGTTGTGTAGCATGGACCTATAGGATGGACCTACAGGATGTTGTGTAGCATGAACTTACAGGATGTTGTGTAGCATGGACCTATAGGATGGACCTACAGGATGTTGTGTAGCATGGACCTACAGGATGTTGTGTAGCATGGACCTACAGGATGTTGTGTAGCATGGACCTATAGGATATTGTGTAGCATGGACCTACAGGATGTTGTGTAGCATGGACCTATAGGATGGACCTACAGGATGTTGTGTAGCATGGACCTATAGGATCGACCTACAGGATGTTGTGTAGCATGGACCTATAGGATCGACCTACAGGATGTTGTGTAGCATGGACCTACAGGATATTGTGTAGCATGAACCTACAGGATGTTGTGTAGCATGGATCTATAGGATGTTGTGTAGCATGGACCTACAGGATGTTGTGTAGCATGGACCTACAGGATGTTGTGTAGCATGGACCTACATGATGATGTGTAGCATGGACCTACATGATGTTGTGTAGCATGGACCTACAGGATGTTGTGTAGCATGAACCTACATGAACATGTTGTTGCGGTAATGTTGTTAGTCATGGAGAGTTGACTGTCGAGTGTCACACGAGGTTCCTGGCAGTCGGGGTCGGGCCAACACTGAGTTGTTGAAGGTAATAGTGAGGTCGTGGGTGGGAAAGCCTTTTCCTGGAAGTAAAAGTAGTTCAGTCTTGTCAGGGTTAATGTTCAGGTGGTGTGTGGACATCCACTGAGAGATGTCAGTCAGACAGCAGATATCCCTGCTGCTACCTGTGTTTCCGACTGGGGAAACGAGAGGCTCAGTTGGGTGTCATCAGCATAGCTATGGTAGAAAAAGCCATTCGATCGAATGACAGAGCCGAGAGAGTTGGTGTGCAGAGAGAAGAGGAGAGGACCCGGGACGGAGCCTTGAGGGACCCCAGTAGTGAGAGGACAAGGTTCAGACACAGATCCTTTTCAAGTTACCCGGTAGGTGGTCTTTGAGGTAGGATGAGAAGAAGGAAAGCAGAGCCTGAGATACCAAGGTCCTGGAGGGAGAAAAGAAGGATCTGGTGGTTCCCTGTGTCAACGGCAGCAGAAAGGTACAGAAGGATAAAGGACAGAGGAGAGAGAGGCTGCTCTAGCAGTGTGAAGCTGCTCAGAGACATAACTTTGTGATTCTGTTTAGGCCAGCAGAGAAGGCTGAGCAGGCCCTGACGGCCCACCACTGTTCAACAGCATATATATATATATATATATATATATATATATATATATATATATATATATATATATATATATATATATATATATATATACAGTGGCTTGCAAAAGTATTCATACCCCTTGAACGTTTCCACATTTTGTCACATTTCACGCCACAAACATAAATATATTTATTGGAATTTTATGTGAAAGACCAACACAAAGTGTCACACAATTGTGAAGTACTAAGAAAATTATACATGATTTTACATTTTTTTCACAAATAAAAAACTGAGAAGTGCAGTGTGCAAAATGATTCAGCCCCTTTTCTCTGAGTGCAACCAAGTGCCTTCAGAAGTTGCCTGATGACTGCTGAACGATTGAATGTTGACCGAATGACTAAATAGAGTCCACCTGTGTGTCATCTAATCTCAGTACAAATACAGCTGTTCTGTGACACCTCAGAGGTTTGTTAAGAGAATATTGGGGAGCAAACAGGACCATGAAGTCCAAGGAACACACCAGACAGGTCAGAGATAAAGTTGTGGAGAAGTTTAAAGCAGGGTTAGGCTATAACAAGATTTCCCAAGCTTTGAACATGTCACGGAGCACTGTTCAATCCATCATCCGGAAATGGAAAGAGTACGGCACAACTGCAAACCTACCAAGACACGGCTGTCCACCTAAACTTGCAGGCCATCAAGGAGAGCACTGACAAGAGATGCAGCCAAGAGGCCCATGGTGACTCTGGACCAACTGCAGAGATCCACAGCTCAGGTGGGGAATCTGTCCACAGGACAACTATTGGGCTCCACTCCACAAATCTGGCCTTTATGGAAGAGTGGCAAGAAGAAAGCCATTGTTCAAAGAAAACCATAAGAAACCTAACACTGCACATCACCCTGAACACACCATCCCACTGTCAAACATGGTGGTGGCAGCATGATGCTCTGGGGTGCTTCTCTTCAGCAGGGACAGGGGAGTTGGTCAGAGTTGATGGGACGATGGATGGAGCCAAACACAGGGCAATCTGGGAAGAAAACCTGTTGGAGTCTGCAAAAGACTTGAGACTGGGGCGGAGGTTCAGCTTCCAGCAGGACAACGACCCTAAACATAAAGCCAGGGCTACACTGGAATGGTTTAAAACATATTCATGTGTTAGAACGGCCCAGTCAAAGTCCAGACCAAAATCCTATCCAGAATCTATGGCACAAACGCTCTCCATCTAATCTGACTGACCTTGAGCTGTTTAGCAAAGAAGAATGGGCAAAAGTCTCCGTCTGTAGATGTGCAAAGCTGGTAGAGACATTGGTCTTCCACATAAAATTCCAATAAAATATATTTATGTTTGTGGCGTGTAATGTGACAAAATGTGGAAACGTTCAAGAGGTATGAATACTTTTGCAAGCCACTGTATATATATATATATATATATATATATATATATATATATATATATATATATATATATATATATATATATATATATATATATATATATATACATATGTGTGTACATATATACAGTATATACATATGTACTTCTGTTTGTATCGTGAATCAGAGTAACATGACTCCGAGCTGTCAATCACAGACAGAAGCTGCTGGTTTATTCAGCTGGAAGTGAAGTCATTGATTATTAATCATTCTGAACAACGGCCGGATAATGGAGCACTCACTGTGTGTGTGTGTGTGTGTGTGTGTGTGTGTTTGATACTGTTTGTGTGTGTGTGTGTGTATTTGACACTGTGTGTGTGTGTGTCTGTGTGTGTGTGTATTTGATACTGTGTGTGTGTGTGTGTGTGTGTCTGTGTGTGTGTCTCTGTGTGTGTGTGTATTTTATACTGTGTGTGTGTGTCTGTGTGTGTGTATTTGATACTGTGTGTGTGTGGCGGAAACGGTAACAGTGTTTTTACGGAGATAAACCACGGAGGCCGCAGTTCCTGAAATTCACCGAGCTGTGTGCGGCTACAGATGATGTTATGAACCCAGACACGAGGGCGTTTGATGGTCAGACGTTTCTGGGACTTCCACAACAAGTATAATGCAGAACTAGTGGTTATTTATTCCATGGTCGATGATGGTTTGGTGTGAATGCAGCATTAAGATCGTCACCGCCGAACATGCCCATAATCCTCTGTGAGAAAGACGTTGTCACTAAATCCACCAGCTAGTCCGTTTCTCCTCCTTCAGCCATTGAGTGTTAAAAAACTACAGAAGCAAAACACGAAACATGTCATCAGTTCTCTTATGTTTCAGCCTGAACTCTTCTTACTGCTACTGAGTCATGCTAGGAGCTAGCTAGCTTTCTGTTGACTGAAGTCACGCTGGCCCACTGACCAATCACAGCGTGTGAGCATGTGAAACTAAATATCTGATTGGTTGAAGACAATGGCAATCAACCCAGCTTCAGTTGCATCATGAGATTGTTGGCAGGAGGCAGCTCAGTGAAAGGTCTGCTCGTGATGAGTTCAGGTGCCACTGGAGGAATGGTAATTATGAAGCCTCACACGATGGAAACATCCAACACCTCTTCGTTTGGCTTTTCTGTGTTTTGACCCAAAGCCTGAAGGAGTTTGACTTCCTGTTTAACTTCAGCTCACTTTTATTGTGAAAGGGGAACTTCCTGTCTAGTGCTGGAGGCAGAGGCGATGAGTTCAGGTGCCGAGCGAAGCGTCCGTCAGGCGGCAGCTCCTACGATATGTTCCTATATAATATGAGCTGTCAGACAGAATGGTGTCCACACCTCCTCATCTTCCTCCTCCTCCTCCTCCTCCTCCTCATCTTCCTCCTCCTCCTCCTCCTCCTTCTCCTCCTCCTCCTTCTCCTCCTCTTCCTCCCACTGCTCCTCCTGCTCTCCTCCCTGGGTCATTTGTCATGGAGGAAATCAGCGCTCTTATCTTCCAGCGGTAATATCTCTGTCATTCACACTCCTCCTCTCCTCCTCCCTCTCCTCTTCCTCCCCCTCCCCCTCTCATCTCTGTGATGCTATCGGACCAGAGGAGGTGTCAGTCTTCAGAGCACCTACTCCTCCTCCTCCCCCTCCTCCTCCTCCTCACCCTCCTCTTACCCCTCTTCCTCCTCCTCCTCCTCCCCCTCCTCCTCCTCCTACCCCTCTCATCTTTGTGATGCTATCTGAGCAGAGGAGGTGTCAGTCTTCATAACACCTCCTCCTCCTCCTCCTCCTCCTCCCCCTCCTCCCCTCCCCCTCTCATCTCTGTGATGCTATCCGAGCAGAGGAGGTGTCAGTCTTCAGAGCACCTCCTCTGCTCCTGCGCTGCTTATAATGTTAGAAGATGATAAGAATAATAGTCTTTCTCTTGTGGAGAGCCACATCCATCAGCTGCTGTTTATCAGCTGTAACTTCTAGAAGAGAAAATAATAACTGAGCTGCAGAAACAATCATCAGAGAGATGGAGGAGGCGTTATGAGATAAACTATCTTCAACGTGTCCAGAACCTGCTGATGGAACTGATCCAGGACCAGCGGCTCAGCAGCGCTGTGATTGGTTCAAGCCTCAAAGTGAAACTTTAAAGTGGAAATGTGTTGAACTGATATTCAACTTGTGATTGTGTTACTTTGATTTATAGCAACAGACTTTATGTCTGAGACTAATATGACAGGAACAAAGGGATGAAGCAAGAGAAGAGGAGAAGAGGAGAGAAGAGAAGACGAGGAGATGAGGAGGTTTTTGGTCTTAAAAATTCCTTTATTCCACTATTGCAGTGAAAAACAGAAAAACACTAAAATATCACTTGAAACACAAACAAACAAACAAATAAACAAACATTAGCAACAGAACAAGAAAAATCAATAAATCAATAGTTCACCACCAGCTCTCCACCAGCATCCACATATAACTCTTCTAAACAGACCCCTCTTCCGTGAGGTCAGCAGACCCCTCTTCCGTGAGGTCAGCAGTCCCGGCAGTGAGAGACCTGAGTCCCCCTTGAAGACCCGGCAGTGAGGGACCTGAGTCCCTCTAAGGGTTTGTCCCCCCCCCCCCCCCCCCAAGGTGAGCACCCTGTACTAAAGACCGACCCAAGCCATGAAACCATCACCAGGAAACCAGTAAGAGTGCTGCACCAGTGACACCATCCCAATGTCCACATTATTGTTCCTGCACAAGTCCAACATGTCCTCATCAGGACCCTCCTCCATTCAGGACCCTCCTCCATTCAGGACCCTCCTCCATTCAGGACTGCTCTAATCCTAGTGGTGGAGTGGGACATGTCCTGCTGGCAAAAAACACAAATATGTTCCCACCTCACACCACATCCTCAGAGACACACACACACACACACACACACACACACACACACACACACACACACACACACACACACACACACACACACACACACAGACCTCTAACAAGGTTGAGACACATGTGGTATTGATGAGTGTTTGTCAGCGTTACTGTTCTGAGGTCAGAGATATTGATGAGTGTGTGTGTGTGTGTGTTTGTGTGTGTGTATGTGTGTGTGCGTGTGTATAGGTGTGTGTGTGTGTGTGTGTGTGTGTATGTTATCTAATGGATTTTCAATGAATGGAAAGCAATTAAAGCACAACATCAACACCATTAACCCCAAAACACAAACACACACACATATACACAAATATACACACATGTACACACACACACACACACATACACAGACAAACACACACACACACACACACACACACACACACACACACACACACACACACACACACACATACAGTGCATGTGATTGGCTGCTAATCCCGGTTAAATTAATGAGAAGAAAGTTAATTTGTGGTTTTGACCCTTTTCTGTTGAGGAAAAAAAGGATTACACAAAAATACACACTCACTCTAAGTGTGTATTATTGTGTGTGTGTGTGTGTGTGTGTGTGTGTGATACTGTGTGTGTGCTCATGTGTTCATGTGCTCATGTGTAGTATTGTACTTGTACTGCTCGTTAGAGGTATTATTGTACTTGTACTGCTTGTCAGAGGTAGTATTGTACTTGTACTGTTTGTCGGAGGTAGTATTGTACTTGTACTGCTTGTTAGAGGTAGTATTGTACTTGTATTGCTTGTCAGAGGTAGTATTGTACTTGTACTGCTTGTTAGAGGTAGTATTGTACTTGTACTGCTTAGATTCAACTTTACTATCATTACACATGTGCAAGTACAGAGCAACGAAATGCAGTTTAGCATCCAACCAGAAGTGCAATAGTAGTAAGTACCAATATACAGATAATAAGTAAGTATTTTATAGAAAATAATAATAAACAGTAGCTGCCTAACGCTACTAGACTAGTGCAATGTTTAGTACATAGTTTTTAGTGCAAACAGATTCCAAAGTGTTTGAGTGCAGGAAGGTCCAGTAGTGCTGGTGTACAGTCTTTGGTCATTGGAGGGAGATGACGAGTTGAGGGGTTTGTGGGTGGTGATGGTTGGGGAGTGTAGGGGGGGGGGGGGGGGGGGGTCAGCATGGGGCAGAGTTCAATAAGGACACAGCTCTGGGGAAGAAACTGTTCCTCAGTCTGCTGGTCCTTGTCCGGAAGCACCTGAAGCGTCTGCCTGAGGGCAGGAGGGCAGTCTGTGTGCAGGGTGGGAGGCGTCCTTGAGAATGCTACGAGCTCGATCTAGACAGCGTTTTCTCTGGATTTCCTCAATGACTGGAAGTGGAATTCCTGTAATGCGTTGGGCAATTTTCACCACCCGCTGCAGTCCCTTGCGCTCCGCAACAGAGCAGCTCCCATACCAGACTGTAACACAGTTGGTTAGGATGCTCTCGATCACACAGCGGTAAAAGTTCACCAGGATGGCTGAAGACAGATGTTTTTTCTTCAGTGTCTTCAGGAAAAAGAGGCGCTGGTGAGCTTTCTTGACAAGGCTGGAGGTGTTGGTGGTCCAGGACAGGTCTTCCGAGATGTGGGTCCCCAGGAACTTGAAGCTGGAGACACGCTCAACGTCCATCCCATTGATGTGGATGGGTGCATGCATGCTTCTTTTCTTCCTCCTGAAGTCCTTGGTTTTGTTGGTATTTAGGAGCAGGTTATTTTCGGCGCACCTTGTAGCCAGGTGCTGTACCTCTTTCCTGTAGGCTGTCTCATCATTGTTCGTGATGAGACCAATCACCGTGGTGTCTTCTGCGAACTTGATGATGGAGTTGGAGCCATGCACAGGTCTGCAGTCATAGGTGAAGAGGGAGTAGAGAAATGGGCTGAGCACACAGCCCTGTGGCACACCAGTGCTGAGTGAGACAGTGACGGAGCAGGTGTGGCCTGACCTAACATGTTGTGGTCTGTTAGTCAGAAAGTCCAAAATCCAGTTGCAGAGGGAGGTGTTGGTGCCCAGGTGTCAAAGTGTAGTGATTAACTTGGAGGGGATGACAGTGTTGAAAGCTGAGCTGAAGTCAGCAAACAGCAATCGCGCGTAGGTGTTGGTGTTGTCCAGGTATGTGAGCACAGAGTGCAGTGCTGTGGAGACGGCATCGTCTATGCTCTTATTGCTGCGGTAGGCAAACTGGTGTGGGTCCAGTGCGGGTGGGAGGGAGTCCTTCAGGTGTGCCAGGACCAGCCGCTCAAAGCACTTCATGATGATGGGTGTGAGTGCTACAGGGCGGTAGTCATTGAGGCACGTCGGCTTGGAATGTTTCGGCACTGGCACGATGGATGTAGCTTTAAAGCATGTTGGCACAGCTGCTTGGACAAGGGACAGGTTGAAAATGTCCGTGAAAATCCCAGTGAGCTGTTCCGCGCATGCCCTAAGCACACGTCCAGGAATGCCATCAGGTCCAGCAGCCTTGCGTGTGTTGATCCGGCTCAGTGCTGTGTGGACAACAGTGGAGGAGAGTGTGGTGGGCTGGTGATCTGCTGGGAATGTTGTCTTGGTGGCGGTGTCTCTGTTTTTCCTCTCGAAGCGATTATAGAAGTTGTTAAGCTAGTTTAGGAAACTAGATATCTGTGGTTGTGGGGGTGAAATTGCTGGGTTTGTAGTCGGTGATGAACCTGGATGCTCTGCCAAATGCGTCTGGGGTCGGAGTTGGAGAAGTGACCCTCTATTTTTTGCTTGTAGCAGTTCTTGGCCTTCTTGATGCCCCTCCTCAGGTTAGTCCTTGATGTGCTGTAGGCCTGTGCATCCCCTGATCTGAAGGTCGTGTTACGGGCCTTTAGCAGAAGCCGCACCTCCTTGCTCATCCATGGCTTCTGGTTGGGGTAAGTGATGATCTGTTTCTCTGTCGTGACGCCATCGATGATGGTGGTGATGTAGTCCATGACAGAGGAAGCATAGATGTTTATGTCTGTGTGTGAGCCATTGGTGGCCTGAGAAGCAAACATACTCCAGTCCGTGTGGTGAAACTTGTCCTGAAGTACAGAGTCTGTCCCCATTGGCCACACCTTGATGGTCCTCACTGATGGCTTCATACGGTTGATGAAGGGTGAATATTTGGGGGTGAGGAACAAAGAAAGGTGATCCGACTGTCCAAGGTGGGGGATGGGGGTCGCGGTGTAGGCAGCAGCCATGTTTGTGTAAACATGGTCCAAAGCTTTGTTTCCTCTGGTGTGGCAGGAAACATGCTGATGGAATTTGGGGAGCACTGTCTTTATGTTGGAATGATTAACATCCCCTGCAACAATAAAGGCAGCCTCCGGGTGGTCAGTCTGTTGTATACTAATGGCTGCATGAAGTTCCTTCATTGCTAGCTTGGCATTAGCATCCGGTGGAATATAAGCAGCGGTGATAATGGTGGACGTGACTCCGGTTGCAGATAAAGTGGTCTACACTTAACCATGATTAACTCTAAGTTAGCTGAGCAGTGACTTCCAAGAGTAACAGAGTCCGTACACCAAGCCTTATTGACATAAGAGCACAGTTCTCCACCTCTGGTCTTACCGGAGTCATCAGCTGATCTATCTGCCCGGTGTGTGTAGCGTCCGGCTAGCTCGATAGCACTGTCCGGTAGGCCTCCATGTAGCCATGTTTCGGTGAAAATCATTGCAGTCCAGAAGTCTCTTGCTGTTGGTGAAGCGGAGTCATATCTCATCCATTTTGTTCACCAGAGATCTCACATTAGCGAGGAAGATGCAGAAGATTATTATGTAGTATGTTGTAGTGTTCAGCAGTTACATCACATAGCTGTAGAGTTACAGTTGTTTACTATACTTTAACGGGGACATTGGTTACAGTGTAGTATTGTACTTGTACTGCTTGTCAGAGGTAGTGTTGTACTTGTACTGCTCGTCAGAGGTAGTATTGTACTTGTACTGCTTTGCGTCATTGGACAGCTTTATTTCAGTCTTCTCATCTTCCTCAACACTCGTCTTCATCTTAAAGAACAAATGATTTAAATAATAAATAATAAAATCTTCTCTTTTTATTGTTTCATATTTATTTCTGTTTACGGGAATCAACTCTCTGAGATGTATTAGATCCCCCTAACCTGTGTGTATGTATGTATGTGTGTGTGTGTGTGTGTGTGTGTGTGTGTGTGTGTGTGTGTGTGTGCGTGTGTGTGTGTGTGTGTGTGTGTAATTGAGTTTCATGGTCTAAATATGATCCATGTCTGTTGTCACGTTGACAAGTGAGCGATTATCATCCTGCTTTCTAATATCAGCCTGAACACACACACACACACACACACACACACACACACACACACACACACACACACACACACACACACACACACACTTTCCTTTCTCACTTCGCTCTCTTGTTTCCTCCTTTCTGTTCTGGGTTCTGGACGTGGTTCAGGTAGAGCAGCAGAACCAGCACAGAACCTTCCGGTCGAGTCCTTGTGGGGTCCTCTGGTGGATCGGGTCCTCGTGAGGTCCTCTGGTGGATCGGGTCCCCGTGAGGTCCTCTGGTGGATCGGGTCCTTGTGAGGTCCTCTGGTGGATCGGGTCCCCGTGAGGTCCTCTGGTGGATCGGGTCCCCGTGAGGTCCTCTGGTGGATCGGGTCCTTGTGAGGTCCTCTGGTGGATCGGGTCCCCGTGAGGTCCTCTGGTGGATCGGGTCCTTGTGAGGTCCTCTGGTGGATCGGGTCCTCGTGAGGTCCTCTGGTGGATCGGGTCCCCGTGAGGTCCTCTGGTGGATCGGGTCCTCGTGAGGTCCTCTGGTGGATCGGGTCCCCGTGAGGTCCTCTGGTGGATCGGGTCCTCGTGGGGTCCTCTGGTGGATCGGGTCCTCGTGGGGTCCTCTGGTGGATCGGGTCCTCGTGAAGTCCTCTGGTGGATTGGGTCTGGTGGAGGACCTCAGCGGTTCCTGGTTGACTCCTAACGGAGGGGTCTACACCTCAAGGGGGAGAGAAGGTCGCTGGACTCATTCTGGGTCTGAGTGACCCCCATGACCTCCAGGACCTGGTTCTGGGTCTCTGCTGACAATCAGGTGACCCACATGGCCTCTCAGGTGACCCACATGGCCTCCAGGACCTGGTTCTGGTCTCTAAAGGATCCAGAGCAGTGTTGGTCCTCCTTCATGAAGGTGAAAAGAGGACCATGAGAGGACCTCCTGCTGGTCCTGCAGAGTCTGAACCCTCTAATAAAAAGAGGCCAAGTGACTTAGATATTTGTATGTTACCCAGAATGCATCCTGTTCGGGATGTTTGGGGTTCACTGAAGTGGCACAAAGATAAAAATATGAGAGCGCGATGAAAAGACATTCCCTAAAAACATCAAACCAAATATCATGCGCTGTGTTTGTCAGAGATAATATGACCCAAAAGCAGTGGCGGGCCGTGGATTGTTCACCTAGGCTTCTATAACAGCACATAGGCTTCTATAACAACACATAGGCTTCTATAACAACACATATGCTGCTATAACAACACCTAGGCTGCTATAACAACACCTAGGCTGCTATAACAACACCTAAGGTTCTATAACAACACATAGGCTTCTATAACAACACCTAGGCTGCTATAACAACACCTAGGGTTCTATAACAACACCTATGCTGCTATAACAACACCTAGGCTGCTATAACAACACCTAGGCTTCTATAACAACACATATGCTGCTATAACAACACCTAGGCTTCTATAACAACACATATGCTGCTATAACAACACCTAGGCTTCTATAACAACACATATGGAAGCTTGAGGGCATATGGCGTTCCAATGGTCTGGAGTAGTCCCGGTTGGTTTGGCGGATAGTCTGAGAACATATAAGAAGGCCCTCCGTAATGCCAGAGGAGCCTACTACTCATCACTAATAGAGGAAAACAAGAGCAACCCTAGGTTTCTCTTTAGCACTGTGGCCAGGCTGGCTGAGAGTCATAGCTCGGTGAATCCGTGTATTCCTATAGGCCTCGGTAGTGATGACTTCATGAACTTCTTCAATGGTAAGATTCTGGCTATTAGAGACAGGATCGGTGATCTCCTGCCCTCGACTACTGCCGGTCCATCCTCAGGTGGGATGGCCATGGAGGAGGCTGTGGGCCCTGCTGTGTGTCTGGATGGATTTTTTACCATCAACCTTGACCAACTGTCTTCAATGGTTTCTACTTCTAAATCGTCTACCTGTCTCCTGGACCCTGTTCCGACTAAGCTGTTTAAGGAAGTTTTACCTTTAGTTAGTGCCTCTCTACTAGATATTATCAATTGGTCTTTACTAACGGGTCATGTACCACAGTCTTTTAAAGTAACTGTAATTAAACCTCTTCTTAAGAAGCCCACTCTGGATCCAGAGGTGTTGGCTAACTACAGACCTATCTCTAACCTTCCCTTCCTCCCCAAGACACTTAGTCAGGCAGATAGGTGTAACAATTGTGGGTTTATACGTACAAGCATGACATTTTGCACAGTCATATATAATAGTCTAATGAATAATTCCAGATATGGAGCCACCGCGAAAACGTCCTATGGTAGCCATGGCGGCCATTTTACAAAATGGCCGTTTTGACCCCAAATATGTTTTACCAGACGACACAAATGCTTCATTATGTTCCAATGAAATTACTATAGATACACATATATGCCATAATTGTATTCTCTAAATGACCACAATTTGCATTTGTGTTGCAAGCAATGTCAATTAACCCACCAAGGAGCGTAATACGTGCTGACTCAAACATTTTTTGAGCCTCTGTTCAGGACTAAAATTCAGGACTAAATGTTTCCAGTGAAATTACAGAACAAAATTAACTAGTTGACAGGTAAGTATATATTTATTTTATGTAAACCACTATGAAATGACAACAATTGGTTCTGAACATTTAATATTAGTGATAGTGAAATTATTAAACAATAAAGCACTGTTAAGGTAAGTTACAAGTTAGTTCCAGTTTGATCTTGTTTATACGTCACAATTTTCTCCACCACACTGGCACAAAGCAGTACATTTCAAACCAGCTTGTTGGCCCTTGCATCGTCCCTTGCAACTCTTTTTGCAGTTACAACAAATCAGTTGCCTTGATGAAGTGCTGGCTTCAGGAAGCGTGGACCACAGGGGTTTCCAGTTTTGGGGATTGATCCATCCCCAATCCCCAGGTGAGGGCAGATCCATAACAACCTTGAGCATGTTTCCCCAGCAGTGCCCACCCGTGTACACAGCCCTCTTGATTTGTTGGACCAGGACTCCTCTGGTAGGGGGAATAGCTTCCATGGCTCGTCCTTTCTTTGTGAAGAGTGCCTGTCGAGCTTCGTCTATGTTGAGGAGATTGCTGGTGCGATCGTAGAGAAGAATGGTGAACCGTTCAAGTACTGCCACAATGTCATCAGAGATGTCTGCTGTCCCCGTGGACAGATCAACTAAGGCTGGCGTCAATTCGTCAAATGCTTTCCAGGTATCCCAGGCTATCTTCTTTCCCCGTGTATTAAATGACGACACTGTGTCACACCCTGTGTATGCATGGAACATCGGGAGGGCCTGTGACTTATCTGGTCCAAGGAATGCTGCAATTTCATGTGCTGGTATATACCTGAAGTGCTTCCCTGTCCCAAAGGCCACCCAAAGCTCCTTGATTTTGAGTTTGGTTGTTGCTGCCATAGCCAATACCACAACATCTGTGTCCACCGTACGCAGAAGAATTTTCTGAAATCCATCACGGACTGCATCCGCGAGATGTAGCATCATTCGTGTATCAGCCTGGAATTATTCATTAGACTATTATATATGACTGTGCCAAATTTCATGCTTGTACGTATAAACCCACAATTCTTATGTATGGATGCACCTATCTGCTTGACTAACTGGAGAAGGTAGTTGCAAACCTGTTGTGTGACTTTTTACATAACAATAGTTTATTTGAGAAGTGTCAGTCAGGATTTAGAAAGCATCATAGCACAGAGACAGCACTAGTGACAATTACTAATGACCTTCTAGTTGCATCAGATAGGGGACTTGTCTCTGTACTGGTCTTGTTAGACCTTAGTGCTGATAAAGGACTTGTCTCTGGTCTTGTTAGACCTTAGTGCTGATAAAGGACTTGTCTCTGTACTGGTCTTGTTAGACCTTAGTGCAGCGTTTGACACCATTGACCATGACATCTTATTACAGAGACTAGACCAGTTGATTGGTATTAAAGGTACAGCACTAAGCTGGTTTAAGTCGTATTTATCAGATCAATCTCAGTTTGTATTTGTAAACGATGAGGCCTCGGTTACCACTGCCGTTCGCCATGGAGTTCCACAGGGTTCTGTGCTTGGACCAATTTTATTCACCTTATATATGCTTCCTTTAGGCAATATTATCAGAAAACACTCCATAAACTTCCACTGTTATGCCGATGATACTCAACTATATCTGTCGATCAAGCCAGATGAAACCCAGCAGGTCGCCAAACTTCAAGCGTGTCTTAAAGACATCAAAACCTGGATGACCTGCAACTTCCTGCTGCTGAACTCGGACAAGACTGAAGTTATTTTACTCGGACCAGAACACCTCAGAAATCAAGTATCTAATGATATGGTTTCTCTGGATGGCATCGCTCTGGCATCTACCACCACCGTAAGGAATCTCTGAGTTATTTTTGACCAGGACATGTCCTTTGGCTCTCACATGAAACAGATCTCAAGGACCGCCTTTTTTCACCTACGGAACATCTCAAAGTTCCGGCACATCCTGTCTCAACGTGATGCAGAAACATTGATTCACGCATTTGTTACCTCAAGACTGGATTACTGTAACTCCGTATTATCAGGCTGCTCCGGTAAATCCCTTGGATCTCTCCAACTGATCCAGAATGCTGCAGCTCGTGTACTAACGAGGACGCGGAAGAGAGATCACATTACTCCTGTACTAGCTGCTCTCCACTGGCTTCCTGTAAGATCGAGAATCATATTTAAAATCCTTCTCCTTGCCTACAAAGCCTTAACTGGTGATGCACCATCATATCTTAAGGACCTTATAGTGCCATATTACCCCACGAGAGCATTACGCTCACTGAATGCAGGGTTACTTGTGGTTCCCAGAGTGTTAAAAAGTAGGTTGGGGGCTAGAGCTTTCAGTTATCAAGCTCCTCTTCTGTGGAATCAGCTTCCACTTTCAGTTTTGGGGGCAGGCAGTCACCTCATTTAAGAGTAGACTTAAGACTTTCCTCTTTGATAGCACGGGGAGTTAGGGCTGTTTCAGGCTTATAGTTAGGGCTGCTTCAGGCTTATAGTTAGGGCTGGCTCAGGTTTACCTGGTCCAGCCCCTAGATATGCTGCTATAGGCCTAGACTGCTGGGGGACATCTTAGAATACACTGAGCTCCTCCTTTCCTTCTCTTTCTCTTTCGCTCCTCCTCTCCTCCTCTCCTCTTCGCCTCTTCTTTCTCTCCTTCTGGATAAATGATTGTCTCTTCAATGCATATTACTAACTCTACTTTCTTTTTCCATGGATTCGTGGCTGTCTGGCCAGGGGGGAGGACCCCGGTCCTCCCCCCTGGCCCTGCTGATGCAACCGGCCTGGAGCCGGTCGTGCCAGCTGCCATGGCCCTGCTTTCTCCTCCCACTGCCCCTGGGATGCCCCTCCTCTCTACCTCCTTCTGCTTAATGGATCGTGGTTATCTGGATCATGGACCATGCCTACTACTCATTATATGAATAATTTCTGTCACATTCATTGAATGTGCTGTAACTCCATTACAGTATTCATTCTGGCCACATGACATCTATTGCTTCTGTCCATCCGGGGTGAGGGATCCTCCTCTGTTGCTCTCCCTCAGGTTTCTTCCCCTTTTTTCCCTGTGAAAGGGTTTTTACTATCTTTATTGGGGGAGTTTTTCCTGATCCGATGTGAGGTCCCAGGACAGGGATGTCATGTGTACAGATTGTAAAGCCCTCCGAGGCAAACTTGTATTTGTGATGTTGGGCTGTATAAAACAAACTGAATTGAATTGAATATGCTGCTATAACAACACCTAGGCTTCTATAACAACACCTAGGCTGCTATAACAGCACATATGGTTCTATAACAACACATTGGGTTCTATAACAAGACCTAGGCTGCTATAACAACACCTAGGCTAATATAACAACACATATGCTGCTATAACAACACACAGGGTTCTATAACAACACCTAGGGTTCTATAACAACACATAGGCTGCTATAACAACACCTGGGCCTATATAACAACACATAAGCTGCTATAACAGCACATAGGGTTCTATAACAACACATATGCTGCTATCACAACACCTACGCTTCTTTAACAACACATATGCTGCTATAACAACACCTAGGGTTCTATAACAGCACATAGGGTTCTATAACAACACCTAGGCTGCTATAACAACACATTGGGTTCTATAACAACACCAAGGGTGCTATAACAACACCTAGGCTGCGATAACAGCACATAGGGTTCTATAACAACACATATGCTGCTATAACAACACCTAGGCTTCTTTAACAACACATATGCTGCTATAACAACACCTAGGGTTCTATAACAGCACATAGGGTTCTATAACAACACCTAGGCTGCTATAACAACACGTTGGGTTCTATAACAACACATAGGCTGCTATAACAACACCTAGGCTGCTATAACAACACGTTGGGTTCTATAACAACACCTAGGCTGCTATAACAACACCTAGGCTGCTATAACAACACATAGGGTTCTATAACAGCACATAGGGTTCTATAACAACACCTAGGCTGCTATAACAACACGTTGGGTTCTATAACAACACATAGGCTGCTATAACAACACCTAGGCTGCTATAACAACACGTTGGGTTCTATAACAACACATAGGCTGCTATAACAACACATAGGCTGCTATAACAACACCTAGGCTGCTATAACAACACCTAGGGTTCTATAACAGCACATAGGGTTCTATAACAACACCTAGGCTGCTATAACAACACATAGGGTTCTATAACAACACATATGCTGCTATAACAACACCTAGGCTTCTTTAACAACACATATGCTGCTATAACAACACCTAGGGTTCTATAACAGCACATAGGGTTCTATAACAACACCTAGGCTGCTATAACAGCACATAGGGTTCTATAACAACACCCAGGCTGCTATAGCAGCACATAGGGTTCTATAACAACACCTAGGGTTCTATAACAACAAATATGCTGCTATAACAACACCTGGTCCTCTATAACAACACCTGGTCCTCTATTACAACACATAAGCTGCTATAACACCACATAGGCTGCTATAACAGGACCTGCCCAAAAGCTGAAAAATGTAAGCGTGATTTTTGAAATCAGAACATAACTTTATTTAGGTGGATGAACTGTTGTGGTGATGGACATTGTTCTACCAAAGGTCTTAGGTTCACAAAAGCAGTGACATATATAAATACAATGGTAGATACATGCAAATAAATGTTTAATACTACATTTTGTATGATGTTTTCACAACATGAGAGAGGGACTGAGATAACATGGACTGAGGAATGACTTCATGCTACAGACTAAGCTTCATGGAACATTAATATTACAAACACACTCTAAAAGCTGAACATGGTTCATAGAGGGGATACATTAACATTAATGATGAATGAATGTAAATATGTTTATTGTTAGAAGCTGAGAACAGAAGAGAGACGACCTGTGTGCTTCAGGTGATCATAACCTGTGTTATAATAATAAACATGTTCACACTGATGTGTTTCTTTCTTCAGTTCCACAGCAAGAACACACTGATGTGACTCCACACCTTTTATTGTGAAGGAGCAGTGAAGGAGGAACGTTTTATGACACTAATCTCTTATTGTGAAGGAGGAACGTTTCACTCCACTAATCTTTTATTGTGAAGGAGGAACGTTTCACTCCACTTATCTTTCATTGTGAAGGAGGAACGTTTCACTCCACTAATCTTTTATTGTGAAGGAGAATGTTTCACTCCACTAATGTTTTATTGTGAAGGAGAATGTTTCACTCCACTACTCTCTTATTGTGAAGGAGCAGTAGATAAACTCTAAACTCAGTTGGCTCATCAATCAGCCAATCGGTGCACTGAGTTAGCGGCGGCCATGTTGAGGAGGAGGAGCTTAACTAAAGCCAAACAAACAAAGAGACAAAACAAACTAATTACCTGCAAACAAACCTGATGTCTGAGAGCTAACGAGGCTTAACGAGGTCACACACTGTTTACTGTGTGTGTGTGTGTGTGTGTGTGTGTGTGTGTGTGTGTGTGTGTGTGTGCGTGTGTGTGTACACACACGCACACACACACACACACACACACACACACACACACACACACACACACACACACACAGTTGAATAATTGATGGGTCAGTATAGTGAAACAAAAAAAAATCTTCTTTTAATAAAACGTGTGTGTTGAATAAAATATCAGTTGTCATGTCGACAGATGAATTATGAATCTACACATTATGGAGCCAGTCTATCAATCACAAGATCTATAGTTGCGTATGGATCACGGTGATGGAGAGCATCAGGCTGAAACACACACACTGATCTCACATCTGAAGCCACTGATTAATGATGGACATAATTATTCTCTTTAAATATATATATATATATAGTATTTATCTGAATGTAAAACACATCATTATGTGTAATATTACCATCATAATTCAATACAAATACTTCTGTTCACAAACGAGTTCCTGTCATTTGATTCAAACACAAACTGCACTCAAACCAACAATGAAGGTCAACGTTCACGTAATGTTGTCCCCCTCATGCCTCTGTGTACAACAACAAACAATAAACAACAACAACAACAACACACAGCTGCTTTGTTGTTGTTTATTATTCAACCTTCTGCAGAGCAACACTATCAATACTCATGTCTTCATCTTCTACATCTCACGTCCATGCACAAATACATAAACATCTTGAAGTCAACAACCAGCAGGTACACAATAAGCGGGAGATATATATATATATATATATATATATATATATATATATATATATATATATATATATATATATATATATATATACGTATATATATATATATATATATATATATATATATATATATATACGTATATATATATATAATATATATGTATATAATATATATGTATATATATGTATATATAATATATACATATATATATATATATTATATATATATACATAAATATATGTATATATATATATATATATATATATATATATATATATATATATATATATATATATATATATATATATATTGATACGAGCGGCCACATTAAGTTTCCTCTGTAGGACTCTTAGAGATAGAGAAAGGAGATGAGTTTCCTCTGTAGGGCTCAGTCTTAGAGATAGAGTAAGGAGATGAGTTTCCTCTGTAGGACTCAGTCTTAGAGATAGAGTAAGGAGATGAGTTTCCTCTGTAGGACTCTTAGTAGTCAAGCAGATAGGTGCATCCATACATAAGAATTGTGGGTTTATACGTACAAGCATGAAATTTGGCACAGTCATATATAATAGTCTAATAAATAATTCCAGATATGGAGCCACCGCGAAAACGTCCTATGGTAGCCATGGCGGCCATTTTATAAAATGGCAGTTTTGACCGCAAATATGTTTTACCAGACGACACAAATGCTTCATTATGTTTTTATGAAATTACTCTAGATACACATATAGTGCCATCATTTCAACCACCAAATGATCACAACTTCAGGGCTTAAGTTTAATTTTTCAAAATGGGGGGATTCCCCCCTTAAGAGCTCCACATAGGGGGAATTTTTAAAGTTTAGGGGGGATACTACTTGGGAGCTTGCGAGTCTTACATTTGGCCCCCAACACTCATTTAAGGGATTCTCATCATTAAATTCCTTATACAAATGTCCTCATGTGCTATTGTTTTGACATATGCGCACTGTCAAGCTCGCGCAGCTGTGTGTCCACTGTTCTACCAGGTAATTGGCAGCAGTTCCTGAGAATTGATGCAAACAAAACAGAACTGTTTGCCTTCTTGACAAAACACATCACACATCTTGTATCAGATAAGCAGATAGTCACCACGAATGGTTCAGATGTGACGTGCATTCCCGCACGGGACACCAGTCATCTTGCCCCATGTGACCATGAGGAGGCTGATACACGAATGATGCTACATCTCGCGGATGCAGTCCGTGATGGATTTCAGAAAATTCTTCTGCGTACGGTGGACACAGATGTTGTGGTATTGGCTATGGCAGCAACAACCAAACTCAAAATCAAGGAGCTTTGGGTGGCCTTTGGGACAGGGAAGCACTTCAGGTATATACCAGCACATGAAATTGCAGCATTCCTTGGACCAGATAAGTCACAGGCCCTCCCGATGTTCCATGCATACACAGGGTGTGACACAGTGTCGTCATTTAATACACGGGGAAAGAAGATAGCCTGGGATACCTGGAAAGCATTTGACGAATTGACGCCAGCCTTAGTTGATCTGTCCACGGGGACAGCAGACATCTCTGATGACATTGTGGCAGTACTTGAACGGTTCACCATTCTTCTCTACGATCGCACCAGCAATCTCCTCAACATAGACGAAGCTCGACAGGCACTCTTCACAAAGAAAGGACGAGCCATGGAAGCTATTCCCCCTACCAGAGGAGTCCTGGTCCAACAAATCAAGAGGGCTGTGTACACGGGTGGGCACTGCTGGGGAAACATGCTCAAGGTTGTTATGGATCTGCCCTCACCTGGGGATTGGGGATGAATCGATCCCCAAAACTGGAAACCCCTGTGGTCCACGCTTCCTGAAGCCAGCACTTCATCAAGGCAACTGATTTGTTGTAACTTCAAAAAGGGTTGCAAGGGACGATGCAAGTGCCAACAAGCTGGTTTGAAATGTACTGCTTTGTGCCAGTGTGGTGGAGAAAATTGTGACGTATAAACAAGATCAAACTGGAACTAACTTGTAACTTACCTTAACAGTGCTTTATTGTTTAATAATTTCACTATCACTAATATTAAATGTTCAGAACCAATTGTTGTCATTTCATAGTGGTTTACATAAAATAAATATATACTTACCTGTCAACTGGTTAATTTTGTTCTGTAATTTCACTGGAAACATTTAGTCCTGAATTTTAGTCCTGAACAGAGGCTCAAAAAATGTTTGAGTCAGCACGTATTACGCTCCTTGGTGGGTTAATTGACATTGCTTGCAACACAAATGCAAATTGTGGTCATTTAGAGAATACAATTATGGCATATATGTGTATCTATAGTAATTTCATTGGAACATAATGAAGCATTTGTGTCGTCTGGTAAAACATATTTGGGGTCAAAACGGCCATTTTGTAAAATGGCCGCCATGGCTACCATAGGACGTTTTCGCGGTGGCTCCATATCTGGAATTATTCATTAGACTATTATATATGACTGTGCAAAATTTCATGCTTGTACGTATAAACCCACAATTGTTACACCTATCTGCCTGACTATAGAGATAGAGTAAGGAGATGAGTTTCCTCTGTAGGACTCTTAGAGATAGAGTAAGGAGATGAGTTTCCTCTGTAGGACTCTTAGAGATAGAGTAAGGAGATGAGTTTCCTCTGTAGGGCTCTTAGAGATAGAGTAAGGAGATGAGTTTCCTCTGTAGGACTCAGCCTTTGGGATAGAGTAAGGATATGAGTTTCCTCTGTAGGACTCTTAGAGATAGAGTAAGGAGATGAGTTTAATAATACATACATACTGATCCGTCCATACACATATTTAAACTCCTAGTTATATGGTAATCTACACATACATGTATATACACATATATAGTACATGCTTCATACGTGCATACAGTACATATATCCTCATAAGTATATATTAATTTGTATACTACTGCCAGCAGGTACATTTAAATACATATAATCTGATTGATTTGGATGACTAAGCACTTAGAATTAGCCGATACATTTTCCCAACACTGACGCATTGAACTAATATATATTTGCGACGCTTGTGTCTCGCAGCGGGGGCGGAGTTAAGCTGCGTTCACACCAACAACGTTGCAAAAATGTTTGCTGTGAATGCAGCATTAGACTCTGCCATGATTAAGGTAATGACTTCCTCATATGCCTTCATGATCATCTCCTGCTTCTCAGCGGAGAAATAAAAAGAGGTTCTCTGAGTTTATTTTCCATTGTACTGTTAGAACATAGTGGTGTCAGTGCTCCATTATTATCCCTTCTGAAGAGGAGCGGGCGCATTTATCCTGATGACTGACGTCTGGCTAGAATGAACGAGACGTTTCAGCGCGGATCAGCTGTGAAGAAACAGAGTTAGCCTGATGTCAATCATCTCGCTAATTTAAGCTGATAATAGGACATTTTATCCACTTTGTTGAGCAATGTATGATAAATAGGGCCGAGACCTGGATAAGAGGATGACAATGGATGGATATTTGATACATCTGATAAATTTGATATATTTGATGTATATGATATATTTGATGTATTTGATATATCTGATGCATCTGATACATCTGATACATCTGATATATTTGATGTATTTGATATATTTGATACATGTTATGTATTTGATATATTTGATATATCTGATATACTTTTTATTTCATTACCTCATGGTTGTCCTGTTTTCTCTCCAGAAAGGCTTTAGGTCAAATCACATGATCTTCCTCTCGCACCTTCAAGGGTCAACTACTGGATCCCAGTGACAGACAGCAGGTAGAGAGAGAGAGAGTGAGAGAGAGAGAGAGAGAGACAGAGACAGAGAGAGAGAGACAGAGAGAGAGAGAGATTGATTGTGTAGTATCTTTATTACTAAATCAATTCCGCTTTCATTTGATACTGCTTCTTAAAACCTTATAACAAAACTAAAAGAATAAATAAATAAATAAAAACAACAAAACAAAAAAAACACAAATCACAAGTTCAGAATCAGAGCATCGTCTCTAACTGAACACAGAACATCCTTCAGGGCCCATATGCTCACAAAGAGTTCTGTCTTTTTTGTCAGTCTGTAAAACCCAAACTCCACCCTGAGCCGGGCAGTCAGCAGCCCCGTCAGCATGCAACTTGCATCCTCTGACCCTTCACCCCTCACACGGTTTTTCTTTGTTTTCCAAATTGCTAGTTTAGCCAGTCCTGAAAGGAAGTTCATTAGTGTGTATATGTTTTTTTTTAGCAGAGTAGTTTGGACCATAGATAAATAGACGGAAAGAAAAGTGTTCTCCTAAACCCTGAAACCACACCTTCAAGCGGCTGAAGAGTCTGACAAGTCTGGAGCACTCAACGAACAGATGGTGGATGGTTTCTGTTTTAGCGCAGAAAGGACAGCCGTCTCCTGAGCCAGGATCAAGGTGCACCAGATACCTGTTTGTAGCTATGGCTCCATGTACAACCCTCCACTGGAGGTCTCCTGTCCATTTGTCTATAGGAGGTTTGTACAGGGACCGCCAACAGGCCCCCGGGGAGGATCCCCTGCCAAAAAACTCAGTCCACCTCGACACCCTCACCCCTGCCAGAGAACGCAAGTTTGAGACCTTCACAACGACCTGGTACATTGCTTTCCTCCCTAGAGTCTCAAAATCTCCCAACTGGGGTGTCCTTAGGATGCAGGATGCCCTCCTCATCCATCCACTGTCCCACAGCAGGACAGACAACTAGGGGTGGGAAGACATACTCACACTCATCGTCCCATTGGTGAGATAATGTGGGGTCTCCAACAAACGCTCCAAGAGCTCCTGGCAGGGAAGCACAGACCTCCTCCACCAGCCTGAGCAGCAGCCTGCTGGACCGGATGTTAGTCAGCTCCGCCAGATGAGGGATGGAAATCTTCATCAGATGACCCAGCTTCACACACCCAGCCTCTCTTAGTCTGGACCTCAGGCTGACCGACGCCAGGACCTGGGACGTGATGTAGCTGCTCCCAAACAGCAGCTCTTCAAAGAGCCACATCCCTGGTGTGGTCACAGCTCCCCGGTGGACCGAAAGAACCTGCCACGCCTGTAAGACGGACTGGTAGAAAGGTGTCAGACCCGTTAAATCCACTGCCTGGAACTGAAGTAGGAACAGGTGTTTGTCGTACCCTAATCGTCCAGCCCTCCTCAGCAGCACACAGGCAGTATCCGTCCATGGCAGGCCGAAACTGTAGAGCAGTCGCTGAGCAGTCTGAAGGCTTTGATGCGAGATGCAATATCCACCAGGCCCTGCCCTCCCTCCTGGACCGGCAGGTACAGCACCGCAGCTCTCAGCCAGTGACGCCCGGACCAGAAGAAGTCCACCACTGCCCTCTGGATTCCTTCAATCAGGCCCTGTGGTGGAGGCAGGACTACCAGTCTGTGCCAAAGGGTCGAGGCAACCAAGTTATTGACAATTAGGACCCTTTCCCGGTAAGAGAGCTGAGGTAGCAGCCATTTCCATTTAGACAGCCTGGTGCACACTGTCTCCATAGCACCCTCCCAGTTCTGTTTTTGAAACTCCTCTGTTCCCAAAAAAACACCCAAAATCTTTAAGCCCTGCCTTCCCCACCTGATGTTTCCTGGCAGCTTTGGTGTTTCCTTGCTTAACCAGTGCCCAACCTGCAAAGCTTCACTCTTCCCCAGTTTACTTTTGCTGAGGATGTATTTTCAAACAAAACAAAACTGCTACCTAGGACATTAACATCCTCCTGGTCTCTGATGAACACATTCATGTCATCGGCATATGCTGACACCACCAGCGAGGGACGCTGAGGCAGCCCAGGTAACATGAGTCCTGTCAGATGGGATCTTAACCTGTAAAGAAGAGGCTCGATGACAATGGAATACAGCTGTCCAGAGATAGGACATCCTTGTCTGATGCCCCTCTGGACCTGAACTGGACAGCTCAGCGCGCCCCCCACCTTCAGCAGACAAGAAGCTTCCTTGTACATCAAACCTAACAGTGACACAAACCCTTAACCAAAACCAAAAGCCCTTAAAGTGGAAAAAAGAAAACTGTGATCAACCCTATCAAAAGCTTTCTCTTGATCTAATGATATAACACCAACATCAATATTGTACAGTTTGCAAAGGTCCAACAAGTCTCTCATGAGAAAGATGTTATCCATGATGGATCTATCCGGTACGCAGTACGACTGGTCTCTGTGGATTATAGTCTCTAGAAAATTCTTAAGCCGGTTGGCGAGCACATTGGAAAGAAGTTTATAGTCTGTGCATAATAACGCCACCGGTCTCCAGTTTTTTAATAAGGATAAGTCACCTTTTTTGGGTAACAGGGAAAGCACTGCATGCCGACATGTCGTCGGTAACAGGCCTGTCTGTGAACACTATAGAAGCACCGCCCATAGGTCGGCTCCCAAACAGTTCCAGAAGTGTTTATAAAAGTCTGCAGGCAGTCCGTCCAGGTCAGGAGCTCAACCAGCAGCCATCTGACCCACAGCAGCGCTCAGCTCCTCGAGGGAAATGTTAGCGTCCAGGACAGCGCTGTCCTCGGGGCCCAGCTGAGGAAGGTCCTGAAGCAGCTCGTCCACACTCTCTTTGTGGCTGTCCTCCTTCCTGAAGAGGGCGCTGTAGAAACTTACAGCATGTTGCCTCATTTCCATCGGGTCAGTCGTCATCTTGCCATCAGGGAGGCGAAGAGACACCATTTGCTTGGCCCGAGAGACAGACTTCTCTAGATTGAAAAAATAAGAGGTAGGAGCATCCATGTCCCTCACACTGTTGAACCTTGACCTGACCAACGCTCCCTTAGCCCGTTTTCGTAAAAAAGAACCTAGATGTTGCTTCTTCTGTTGAAGCCTGTGAGTGTCTGTCCTGGTGTGCGTGAGTAGACTGTGCTCCAAATCCCTGATTTCCTTTCCTAAAACCTCAATGAGCTTTTTGATTTTACCCGTGGAGTGACTCGTAAACTGTTGTACAAAGACACGTATTTGTGCCTTTCCTACGTCCCACCACTAACTCAGGGACTCAAAGTCGCACTTCTTTCCTCTCCAGATCCCCCAGAAAACCTCAAACTTTTGACAGAAATCACTGTCCTGAAGCACCTTGATGTTAAAGTGCCACTAAGAGCTGCACTTGGTGGTTGGTGAGATGTGCACATCTAAAGTGACTAAGTGATGGTCAGTGAATCCAACAGGATAAATGTGACTGTTCAATAACCGGTTACTAAAACTCTGAGATAAGTAAATCCTGTCCAGCCTGGCTGCCCTAATGTTCCCATCCAGCACCTTCACCCACGTGTACTGCCTAGCCCGGGGATGTTTAACCCTCCATATGTCCACCACACCGGACTCTGCAATCACCTGTGATAAGGTGGCAGATGACTGTAGGTGAGGCTCCTCTCCTGT
>NC_136590.1:47519304-47524304 GCF_910589615.1 Taurulus bubalis
TGTCAGACAGACATGTAGACTACAGGGTCGTGTCAGACAGACATATAGACTACAGGGTCGTGTCAGACAGACATGTAGACTACAGGGTCGTGTCAGACAGACATGTAGACTACAGGGTCGTGTCAGACAGACATATAGACTACAGGGCCGTGTCAGACAGACATGTAGACTACAGGGTCGTGTCAGACAGACATATAGACTGCAGGGTTCAGGTTCACCTTGCAGTCCGGTAGAGTTGTTGCCGGAGCAGTTGGGTGGAGGTGAAGCCGACGGCCGGACGACGGGAGCGAAGGCGCTCTTCTGTTTGACAGCAGCCGAGAAGGAGAAGACTCCATGCGAGGAGTTACAGCTGGACACCATGGTGGGACTGGAGGGGACCACTGGGACAGGACAGAAACCAGTTCAGGAGCCACATCACAAACCAGATCAGGAACCAGATCAAGAGCCACATCACAAACCAGATCAGGAACCAGATCACAAACAGATCAAGAACCAGATCACAAACCTTGCTACTGTGTTATCCCTGAAATCTGAACTACTCATCAACTGCCCTAACTGACCTCGCTATGAACACATCACTCGCCTTCACCTGTTAACTGCTGCTCCCTACCCTTCACCTACTAACCCCTGCTCCCTACCCTTCACCTGTTAACTGCTGCTCCCTACCCTTCACCTACTAACCTCTGCTCCCTACCCTTCACCTGTTAACTCATGCTCCCTACCCTTCACCTACTAACCTCTGCTCCCTACCCTTCACCTGTTAACTCCTGCTCCCTACCCTTCACCTACTAACCCCTGCTCCCTACCCTTCACCTGTTAACTGCTGCTCCCTACCGTTCACCTGTTAACTCCTGCTCCCTACCCTTCACCTACTAACCCCTGCTCCCTACCCTTCACCTGTTAACTGCTGCTCCCTACCGTTCACCTGTTAACTCCTGCTCCCTACCCTTCACCTACTAACCCCTGCTCCCTACCCTTCACCTGTTAACTCCTGCTCCCTACCCTTCACCTACTAACTCCTGCTCCCTACCCTTCACCTGTTAACTCCTGCTCCCTACCCTTCACCTACTAACCCCTGCTCCCTACCCTTCACCTGTTAACTCCTGCTCCCTACCCTTCACCTACTAACCCCTGCTCCCTACCCTTCACCTGTTAACTTCTGCTCCCTACCCTCCACCTGTTAACCTCTGCTCTCTACCCTTCACCTGTTAACCCCTGCTCCCTACCCTTCACCTGTTAACTTCTGCTCCCTACCCTCCACCTGTTAACCTCTGCTCTCTACCCTTCACCTGCTAACCCCTGCTCCCTACCCTTCACCTGTTAACTCCTGCTCCCTACCCTTCACCTACTAACCCCTGCTCCCTACCCTTCACCTGTTAACTCCTGCTCCCTACCCTTCACCTACTAACCCCTGCTCCCTACCCTTCACCTGTTAACTTCTGCTCCCTACCCTCCACCTGTTAACCTCTGCTCTCTACCCTTCACCTGTTAAGCCCTGCTCCCTACCCTTCACCATAGTAGTACTGGTAGTATTTACCTTGGTACTTACTGCCGTAGGGCGAGTTGCCGGTTGTCCCGTTGAGGAAGCCGGGGGAAGTTGCTACTCCTAAGTTGCCGTTGTTGCCGTAGCCATTCATGCTGTTGCTGACGGTGTTGCCATAGTTACTCTGTTGGGGGGTGGAGCTTGGGACGTATCCCCGTGGCGACACGCTGCTGGTGTTCCGACTGTAGCCGACTGTGAGAGGACGACATCATAACTGGTAGTACTGGTTGTAATGGTAGTATCATTACTGGTAGTACTATTACAGGTTTAAATATACTACCAGTACTACAGTCTACAGTACTGGTAGTACTGGTACTGGTAGTACCTTGTGTACTGTCGGACACGTTGACAGACAGCTGTCCACTGAAGGAGTTCACTCCCATCATGCCGTGGGAGGCGCTGTTGCCTAGCGACGGGATCTGGTTGTGGTTCCTGGGAACGCTGTAGAGTGCTTCAGCGATGTCAGCGGCTCGCTTCAGGATGATCTCCTGCAACGATACAAGTATACAATTTACAACTAGTACTTCAAGCACAGCTCGCTTCAGGATGATCTCCTGCAATGATGCAATTCTACAACTAGTCCTTCAACTATACAACTAGTACTTCAACTATACAACTACTATTTCAACTATACAACTAGTACTTCAACTATACAACTACTATTTCAACTATACAACTAGTACTTCAACTTTACAACTACTATTTCAACTATACAACTATGACTTAACAGGATGATATCCTGCAGAAACACAAGTACTTCAAGTATACAAATATTACTTAGTAGTTTGAGACGATTTGACTTTACTTTTTAACAAGAGACGCTCAAAGTGTTCATAGTCAACGAGTGAAGTCAAACAGAAGGAAGTCTACTGCAACAATACAAGTATTATGAGGTATTTATATTCATATTTACACATGTTCAAAGAGACAAAGTTCCTCTGAACAACATATGTTCTGTAGTTTAGAAGATGTTCTAACTGAACAACATATGTTCTGTAGTTTAGAAGATGTTCTAACTGAACAACATATGTTCTGTAGTTTAGAAGATGTTCTAACTAAACAACAGATGGTCTGTAGTTTAGAAGATGTTCTAACTGAACAACAGATGTTCTGTAGTTTAGAAGATGTTCTAACTGAACAACATATGTTCTGTAGTTTAGAAGATGTTCTAACTAAACAACAGATGGTCTGTAGTTTAGAAGATGTTCTAACTGAACAACAGATGTTCTGTAGTTTAGAAGATGTTCTAACTAAACATATGTTCTGTAGTTTAGAAGATGTTCTAACTAAACAACAGATGGTCTGTAGTTTAGAAGATGTTCTAACTGAACAACATATGTTCTGTAGTTTAGAAGATGTTCTAACTGAACAACAGATGTTCTGTAGTTTAGAAGATGTTCTAACTAAACATATGTTCTGTAGTTTAGAAGATGTTCTAACTAAACAACAGATGGTCTGTAGTTTAGAAGATGTTCTAACTAAACAACAGATGGTCTGTAGTTTAGAAGATGTTCTAACTGAACAACATATGTTCTGTAGTTTAGAAGATGTTCTAACTAAACAACAGATGGTCTGTAGTTTAGAAGATGTTCTAACTGAACAACAGATGTTCTGTAGTTTAGAAGATGTTCTAACTAAACATATGTTCTGTAGTTTAGAAGATGTTCTAACTAAACAACAGATGGTCTGTAGTTTAGAAGATGTTCTAACTGAACAACAGATGTTCTGTAGTTTAGAAGATGTTCTAACTAAACATATGTTCTGTAGTTTAGAAGATGTTCTAACTAAACAACAGATGGTCTGTAGTTTAGAAGATGTTCTAACTAAACAACAGATGGTCTGTAGTTTAGAAGATGTTCTAACTGAACAACATATGTTCTGTAGTTTAGAAGATGTTCTAACTAAACAACAGATGGTCTGTAGTTTAGAAGATGTTCTAACTGAACAACAGATGTTCTGTAGTTTAGAAGATGTTCTAACTAAACATATGTTCTGTAGTTTAGAAGATGTTCTAACTAAACAACAGATGGTCTGTAGTTTAGAAGATGTTCTAACTGAACAACATATGTTCTGTAGTTTAGAAGATGTTCTAACTAAACAACAGATGGTCTGTAGTTTAGAAGATGTTCTAACTGAACAACAGATGTTCTGTAGTTTAGAAGATGTTCTAACTGAACAACATATGTTCTGTAGTTTAGAAGATGTTCTAACTAAACAACAGATGGTCTGTAGTTTAGAAGATGTTCTAACTGAACAACATATGTTCTGTAGTTTAGAAGATGTTCTAACTAAACAACAGATGGTCTGTAGTTTAGAAGATGTTCTAACTGAACAACATATGTTCTGTAGTTTAGAAGATGTTCTAACTGAACAACATATGTTCTGTAGTTTAGAAGATGTTCTAACTAAACATATGTTCTGTAGTTTAGAAGATGTTCTAACTAAACAACAGATGGTCTGTAGTTTAGAAGATGTTCTAACTGAACAACAGATGGTCTGTAGTTTAGAAGATGTTCTAACTAAACAACAGATGTTCTGTAGTTTAGAAGATGTTCTAACTGAACAACAGATGAAAAGGAAGAGAAGAAGACAGCAGGAAGCTTAGATCTAAAACGGAACAGCTTCCTGTTTCAGGATTTCACAATAAAAGCATCTTAGAACAAGCTGGAATGAACAGGAGGCACATTTTTATATTCTCACTCTTCTCACATTTAAATACACACACACACACACACACATTTAAACACACACACACACACACACACACACATTTAAACACACACACACGCTGATGTTGTTATGATTACTACTACAGTTGGATTTTCATTCGTTTACAACCTGTTCAAGGTTACTCTTTCGCTTAGACCTGAGTGTGTGTGTGTGTGTGTGTGTGTGTGTGTGTGTGTGTGTGTGTGTGTGTGTGTGTGTGTGTGTGTGTGTGTGTGTGTCTCTGTGTGTGTTTGTGTGTTTTTGTGTGTAACTGTGTGTTGAGAAGCGTGTCGGAGAGCGTGGAGAAGGACGGAGTGAATATTAAGTGTTCGTGTGTTTCAGGTTCTGAGTCATAAAGCTGCAACAAAAAGAACAGAAACTTCTTCAGTTTGTGAAGTCAGGAGGGTTAGGATGAGGACATGAGGACATGAGGACATGAGGACATGAGGACATGTGGACATGTGGATATGAGGACATGAGGACATGAGGACATGAGGGCATGAGGACAGGTGGACATGTGGACATGTGGACAGGCGGAAACTGACTTACCGGAACCCCCTTATCCCTTTTCCCATGATAGAAACCCCCTTTGAAAGGGTGGGCATGGACATTGTGGGTCCACTGCCCGTGGACACCAGTACATCCTGGTCATAGTAGACTACGCCACCCGTTATCCGGAAGCATTGTTTAAATTCATTTCAAGTTCTATAATACCGCAACCCTTGTGAGAAGATATACATAATTTTAA
>NC_136590.1:47529304-47534304 GCF_910589615.1 Taurulus bubalis
TTACGGAGCTAACAGCATGTCAGCCCTCCTCACAGTGGCTCAGATCCTCCCCCAATCCATCAGCACAGATACTCAATATATATAATAAATATAATACTGTCTAACATCATGTCAGCCCTCCTCACTCCTCAGATCCTCCCCCAGTCCATCAGCACAAGTACTGAACTATGTCATAATTGTCTGATTGTCATCACATTCACTTCTTCTGCACTCTGGTGAGACGAGAGCCTTCTAGAAGCCGGCAGATAGAAACTGGCAGATAGGAGCCGGCAGATAGAAGCCGGCAGATAGAAGCTGGCCGATAGAAGACGGCGGATAGAAGTCGGCAGATAGAAGCCGGCAGATAGAAGCCGGCAGATAGAAGCTGGCCGATAGAAGACGGCGGATAGAAGCTGGCAGACAGAAGTCGGCTGCTAGAAGCCGGCTGCCTTGATAATATAAATCCTTATATTCTTGTATATTTGATTCTTGTCTATAAAAGATGTTCAGGTTACTCGATGTCAGAATAACAAATAATGAAGTAAGGAGCCAGCAGGTCGAAACCAGTTATCTCAGGGAATAGCAGGGAGATGTCCGTTTGCCTGTTCTTCAAGGCTAGATACACTCCTTGCACTACAACACCCACGCATGTTATCAGTATAATTTCATTAGGGTCAGCAGACTGGCCGTTGCATGTTCCAGTCTTGTGAGAAAAGAGAAGAATATGAGATTCTCCTCCACCTTGACAGGTTAGAGCCAATTAGATGTTCGGACAATGCGACGAAACCTATGACGAAACCTGTGTAAGAAAGGGCCGAACATCCGGTTGTTGGCCAGTTTAAGACCCTGGAGAGGCTGGCTCTTGTCCATCTCTGCCCCCTGGTGAGCTCATCCCTGGACCCGCTTCAGTCTGCCTACCATTCTGGCATCGGGCTGGATGAGGCGTCATCTTCCTGCTGCAGAGATCCTCTCTCACCTGGAGAAGGCTGAAGCACTGTGAAAGTCATGTTCTACGACTTCTCCAGTGCCTTCAACACCATCCAGCCTTTACTTCTGAGGGACCAGCTGGAGCAGACCGGGGTGGACCACCACCTGATTGCATGGATCCCTGGCCACCTCACCAACCATCCACAGTATGTGTGGATACGGGAGTGTGAGTCAGATCGGGTGTCCTGCAGCACGGGAGCCCCACAAGGAACCGTTCTGGCTCCATTACTCTTCCCCATTTACACCTCGGACTTTAAACACAACTCTGCTAACTGCCACCTGCAAAAATTCTCTGACGACTCTGCAATCGTCAGCCTCATTTCCGCCAATGATGACATGGAGTACAAAGAACTGAACCAGGACTTTTTAAGGATGGTGCCAGCGGAACCGTCTCAGATAAACTCCAGTAAGAACAAGGAGCTGGTGGTGGACTTCCACCGGGGTAAACGCTCTCCTCCGATACCGGTGAGCAGCCAGGGACTGGACATTGAGATCGTTAAATCTTATAAGTACCTGGGTGTTCACTTGACTGGACTGGTCTGACCACGCTTACACACTTTATGAAAAGGGACAGAGCAGACTCTTTCTGCTGAGGAGACTGAGGTCTTTTGGGGTGCAGGGAGCTCCTGAAGACCTTCTTTGAATCTGTGGTGGCATCAGCCATCTACTATGGCGTCTTCTGGAGCAGCAGCATCACTGCAGCTGACAGGAAGAGACTAAACAAACTGGTAAAGAAGGCCAGCAGCGTGCTGGGTGTCCTCTGGATACTATAGAGGTGGTGGGAGACAGGAGGATGACGCTAAGCTATCACCTGGTGGAGGTGGTGGGAGACAGGAGGATGATGCTAAGCTATCACCTGGTGGGGGGAGATAGGAGGATGATGCTAAGCTATCACCTGGTGGGGGGAGACAGGAGGATGATGCTAAGCTATCACCTGGTTAAGGTGGTGGGCCACAGAAGGATGATGCTAAGATCTCATCCATGATGAACCACGCCTCCCACCCCATGCAGGACTCTGCAGCGCTGCACAGCTCCTTCAGTCACCGGCTGATTCATCCCCGGTGTCTGAGGGAGAGGAACCGCAAGTCCTTCCTTCCCGCTGCTGTCAGGCTGCACAACAAGCTGAGCTCTCAGTAGACCACGGACACTTAATCACTTTGAACACTTTTGAACTTGGACACTTTAACCATTCACCTGGTGCAATATCCAACACATGCAATATGTTTAAGTACTTTTATATATATTTTTTAATTCAGTCTGTATATGTAATATTCTTCTTTACTGTTTTTTTTATTGTTTTCTATTACTGTTTATTTCTATTACTTGATTTTTTTAATCTTTTATTCACTTGTGAGCAATGTTGCTGTAATCCTGTAATTTCCTAATAAAGGCTTATCTTATTTTATCTTGTTCATCCCTCAACCTGTGTGTTGACTGAACCACTCACTGCTCTTGCAATTGCAGCGCTTATACTTTGCTTGTGACCAGAGAATAAATTTACCAGAACAAGAGAAGTTGTTGGCAGAATTCTTCCGTATTCCAGGCTAACAGCATTCAGACGAAGCAGCAAACACAACACCTTCCTCACAACTCCCTCATCCACACGGCGAACACACATGTTCACTCCTCAACATGTATCATAGTGTCGACGTCAGCTGTTCTCATGGACCTTTATATGTATCTAATGAGTAATGACCTTGCTGGCGACCCAGACCATAGGTTGGGAACCACTGCTCTTTGTTGCAGCATTAAGATTCAGAAAAATCTGTTGACGCAGAATAATTCCTCTTTTTCTGCCTAGAACTGTGAAAAGGTCTGATACAAACTGTCATTATGTGTGTTTATTAGAGATACACACACACACACACACACACACACACACACACACACACACACACACACACACACACAGTAGATGCTGCTGATGGTTATCAGTACTCTGAGCAGCCAACCAGAACAGAGACTGATGAAAAAACACCAACAATAATCAGTTATTCTGTCTGTGTTTGTATAAAACGATTGTTTTTCTGTGTGTGTGTGTGTGTGTGTGTGTGTGTGTGTGTGTGTGTGTGTGTGTGTGTGTGTGTGTGTGTGTGTGTGTGTGTGTGTTACCTTGGGCAGTCTCTCTGGGTCTCCGGGGTGACGAGGAATGACTTTCTGTAACCTCTGGAAGCCATAATCTATGGTGGGCTCATTGAGAGCTGACGAAGAGGAGGAGGAAGATGTTATGAAACTATTTAAATAAAAACATAAAGATCATCTCCCTCTGAGTTTAATTCTGAGACATCAGACATCCTCTGAAAGAGGAACAGTCACGAAGATGTTTGTTTGTAAATTCAAACCGTATATCAAATATTAATATAAATATTGATAAAATATTCAATTCAGGAAGATTTGATGTCCATATAATTAACAGAAGGTCAAGGTGGAGGTTATAGTTAAAATGTTCTAAAGGTCCTACAGGTCCTAAAGGAGGTTCTAAGGTTCTTCCGCAGGTTACAGTAGTCCTTTACAATGTTCTAACGGTCTTAAAGGAGGTTCTAAGGTTCTTCCGCAGGTTACAGTAGTCCTTTACAATGTTCTAAAGGTCCTACAGGAGGTTCTAAGGTTCTTCCGCAGGTTACAGTAGTCCTTTACAATGTTCTAAAGGTCCTACAGGAGGTTCTAAGGTTCTTCCGCAGGTTACAGTAGTCCTTTACAATGTTCTAAAGGTCCTACAGGAGGTTCTAAGGTTCTTCCGCAGGTTACAGTAGTCCTTTACAATGTTCTAAAGGTCTTAAAGAAGGTTCTAAGGTTCTTCCGCAGGTTATAGTAGTCCTTTGAAATGTTCTAAAGGTCTTAAAGAAGGTTCTAAAGTCCTTCTGCAGGTTATAGTAGTCCTACAATATGTTCTGAAGGTCTTAAAAGGAGGTTCTAAAGTCCTTCTGCAGGTTATAGTAGTCCTTTAAAATGTTCTAAAGGTATTAAAGGATGTTCTAAAGTCCTTCAGCAGGTTATATTAGTCCTTTAACATGTTCTAAGGGTCTTAAAGGAGGTTCTAAAGTCCTTCCACAGGTTATAGTAGTCCTTTAATGTGTTCTAAAAGTCATACAATAGTTAATCATCATCATCATCATCATCATCATCATCATCATCATCATCATCATACCCACTGTTTCACTAGTTTAAAACTACACAAACACTGACTGAGTAAATCAAGAGATGACTGACAACCATTGTTGTCAATCAAAGGAGCAGTTTGAGTCTCTCTGCTCTCTGATTGGTCAGTTTGAGTCTCTCTGCTCTCTGATTGGTCTGACTGTGTTTCCTCCTTCTCCTCAAACATCAGTGACAGTTTAAAGTGGTCGGGAGGTGATAAATCTGAGCGTCAATGAACGCAGCAGAGGACGGAGAGCTGGTGTGTGTGTGTGTGTGTGTGTGTGCGTGTGTGTGTGTGTGTCAGTCCTTGAAGGCCCACAGGGCGTAACAAGCAGCAGTTATACGAGTGTGTTAGCGCTCCAGATGTCTGTGTTATCTACAGCTTGCTGTGTGTGTGTGTGTGTGTGACCTTGTGTTGTTGACTGTTAGACAGTTTATTTTCACCTGTGTGTCTGTCTGTCCTCAAGTTCTTTATGGATCAACCCTGAACTCATCTTCACTGTGTCTTTCATGGTGTCCTTAATATATATACATATATATTAAGTACTTTTCTCTCAGCTGTCATTGTCAATGACTTCCTCTGACGTCTTCATTGATTGGTTCATTGATTGTGATGAACCAATCACTGAGCTGATGGAGCAGGAGGAGTCGCTCTTAACAGCCAAGATGTGAAACTGGAGGTCATGTGACTGATGACATCACACCCTCTGGTGGTGTGTGTGTGTGTGTGTGTGTGTCTGTGTGTGTGTGTGTGGGTGTGTGGGTGTGTGTGTGCAGAGGTCACTAATATGTCTACAGACAGTTTGAGGGTGTTAATGGGATTTAAAGTGTGTAAATTGCTATAAGAAAATGAAGGAGGGAGGATACCACTGTAATTATGAATAATTATAGTGTTG
>NC_136590.1:47539304-47541804 GCF_910589615.1 Taurulus bubalis
TCGGAGGGCTTTACAATCTGTGCACATGACATCCTGTCCCGGGACCTCACATCGGATCAGGAAAAACTCCCCCAATAAAGATAGTAAAACTCCTTTCACAGGAAAACAGGGGAAGACGCCTGAGGGAGAGCAACAGAGGAGGATCCCTCTCCCCGGATGGACAGAAGAATAGATGTCATGTGGCCAGAATGAATAACGATTTTAGTCATGAAATTCAGGAATTGAATCACAAACTGGAATCCTGCCTCCTGCCTCCTGTCTCCTGCTTCCTGCCTCCTGCTTCCTGCTTCCTGGCTCCTGTCTCTTGTCTCCTGCCTCCTGCCTCCTGCATCCTGTCTCCTGCCTCCTGTCTCCTATCTCCTGCCTCCTGCCTCCTGTCTCCTGCCTCCTGTCTCCTGCCTCCTGTCTCCTGCTTCCTGCTTCCTGCCTCCTGTCTCCTATCTCCTGCCTCCTGCCTCCTGTCTCCTGCCTCCTGTCTCCTGCTTCCTGCTTCCTGCCTCCTGCTTCCTGCCTCCTGCCTCCTGTCTCCTGTCTCTTGTCTCTTGCCTCCTGCCTCCTGTCTCCTGCCTCCTGCCTCCTGGCTCCTGCCTCCTGCCTCCTGTCTCCTGCCTCCTGTCTCCTGCTTCCTGCCTCCTGCCTCCTGTCTCTTGTCTCTTGTCTCTTGTCTCCTGCCTCCTGCCTCCTGCGTCCTGCCTCCTGCATCCTGTCTCCTGCCTCCTGCCTCGTGTCTCCTGCCTCCTGCCTCCTGTCTCTTGTCTCTTGTCTCCTGCCTCCTGTCTCCTGCTTCCTGCCTCCTGCTTCCTGTCTCCTGCCTCCTGCTTCCCGGCTCCTGCCTCCTGTCTCCTGCCTCCTGCCTCCTGTCTCCTGTCTCCTGCCTCCTGCCTCCTGCATCCTGTCTCCTGCCTCCTGCCTCCTGCCTCTTGTCTCCTGCCTCCTGTCTCCTGCCTCCTGTCTCCTGCTTCCTGCTTCCTGCCTCCTGCTTCCTGTCTCCTGCCTCCTGTCTCCTGCCTCCTGTCTCCTGCCTCCTGCCTCCTGTCTCTTGTCTCCTGCATCCTGTCTCCTGCCTCCTGCATCCTGTCTCCTGCTTCCTGCCTCCTGCTTCCTGTCTCCTGCCTCCTGCTTCCTGGCTCCTGCCTCCTGCCTCCTGTCTCCTGCCTCCTGTCTCCTGTCTCCTGCCTCCTGTCTCCTGCCTCCTGTCTCCTGCCTCCTGCCTCCTGTCTCTTGTCTCCTGCATCCTGTCTCCTGCCTCCTGCATCCTGTCTCCTGCTTCCTGCCTCCTGCTTCCTGTCTCCTGCCTCCTGCTTCCTGGCTCCTGCCTCCTGCCTCCTGTCTCCTGCCTCCTGTCTCCTGTCTCCTGCCTCCTGTCTCCTGCCTCCTGCCTCCTGTCTCCTGGGCCCACTGGTGTACAGATTGTAAAACCCTCCGAGGATAATTTGTAATATAGAGGCAAAGGTATACAAAATAAACTGAATTGAAACAAACAGGAGGAAGTAAATATACTGAGAAACAACAGAAACAACCAGGAGGTCATCCTCCTCTCCTCCTCTCCTCTCCACTTTGTATCTATTCTCTCCTCCTCAGAGCAATCAAGATCATAAATCTACACGCGGGAAAGATTAAGTGTTCAATTTGTTATGTGATAAGCAGAGAAGAAACACACACACACACACACACACACACACACACACACACACACACACACACTATTACTGCTCATATTTACGAGCAGGAAATGAGGATGTGTCGCATATTCATCTCGAGGAAGAAAAGAAGTCACACAGACACTAAAACTGAACACACACACACACACACTCTGAAACTCACACTCTGTGGGAGTTAATATGCTCCATGAGGTAGAAAATATAGCCGCGGTGTGACGAGGAATTATAGTGACAGTAATGTACTGCCAGACTGTGTGTGTGTGTGTGTGTGTGTGTGTGTGTGTGTGTGTGTGTGTGTGTGTGTGTGTGTGTGTGTGTGAGTGAACTGCCTGTTAATCTGATCCGAGTCATTTATACTATGTTCAGGTTAATCTTTACTTATAGCAGCTGCTTAAAATACATTCAGTCATTTTATAATGTAGTTCTTGACATATCTATCTATCTATCTATCTATCTATCTATCTATCTATCTATCTATCTATCTATCTATCTATAGATATGTATGTATATATACATACATATCTATCTATCTATCTATCTATCTATCTATCTATCTATCTATCTATAGATATGTATGTATATATACATACATATCTATCTATCTATCTATCTATCTATCTATCTATCTATCTATCTATCTATCTATCTATAGATATGTATGTATATATACATACATATCTATCTATCTATCTATCTATCTATCTATCTATCTATCTATCTATCTATATATATATATATATATATAGATATGTATGTATATATATATATATATATATATATATATACATACAAATATATAAGTATATATACTCTTAATATATATATATATATATATATAT
>NC_136590.1:47549304-47571804 GCF_910589615.1 Taurulus bubalis
TCTTCAGCCATTGAGTGTTAAAACAAGTAAAACATGTCATACCTTCTCTTATGATTCAGCCTGAACTCAAAGAATACACCCCACATGTCAAACTAAAGATCTGATTGGTTGAAGGCTATGACATCACAATAACTTCCCATGTACTTTAATCTACAAAGACCAGCTAGAAACGCTCTGCTTCCATAGAGACATAGAGGTGAAATCTGATTGGACGAGAGCTCTCCTTAAAACCAGCTGCACTGGAAGCAGAGCAACAGAGGAAGAGCAATGAGAAAATAAGCTAATAGGGAAAAATAATTAAAATACATGTAGTGTAAAAAACAATTAAATTATAAAATAGCTATAACTTTGTGATTCTGTTTAGGCCAGCAGAGAAGGCTTACAGGCCCTGACGGCCATCACTGGGTTCAGGTCTCAGGTCTCCGTACAGGTTCAGGTCTCAGTACAGGTTCAGGTCTCAGGTCTCAGTACAGATGTAGGTCTCAGTACAGGTTCAGGTGTCAGGTCTTAGGTCTAAGTACAGGTTTAGGTCTCAGTAAAGGTTCAGGTCCCAGGTCTCTGTACAGGTTCAGGTCTCTGTAAGGGTCCAGGTCTCTGTACAGGTACAGGTCTCTGTACAGGTTCAAGGCTCTGTACAGGTTCAGGTCTCTGTACAGGTTCAAGGCTCAGTACAGGTTCAGGTCTCAGTACAGGTGCAGGTCTTACCTGCACATAATCTCATGAGTCAGCAGGACTCGGCACATCTCTGGATTCTTATCCTGCCCTTCATAGATGATGGCCTGAAACACACACACACACACACACATACACACACACACACACACACACACACACACACCTGTTAACAGCAGCTGACAGGAATCAAACATGTGATGCTGGTTTCCATTATGTGTATAAATGTACATATATATGTATATACACATATATATGTATATATATATATATATATATATATATATATATATATATATATATATATATATATATATATATATATGTACATATATATGTATATACACATATATATGTATATATATATATATATATATATATATATATATATATATATATATATATATATATATATATATATATATATATATATATGTATTGTGGCATCACAAGGGGACAGGTGGTGGAGGGACGCTACATCCCCACTCAAGATCAGTGCCCACACCACAAAATGGCCGCCGGGCTGGAGACTACATCTCCCAAGCTGCCTCATCACGCACCCAGCTGCAGCTGCTTAAGGCCCCTAATTGAGGCAGGGCTGGGAAGCTGGATAAAGGGCAGAGCGGAGAGCACATGGAAAAAGAGCGGGACAAGCAGAAGGCGCAAGAGGCTGAAGAGGACACAAGGACACAAGGACAATGAAGAGGAGGAGGAGGAGGACCTTGGACCCTGGACTTTTCCGTGTTGAGTTTTGAGTTTTGTTTTGGGTTAAATAACCCCTTTCTCCGACGGGACACTTTGTGTTTGTGAATGGACTTTTTATGTTATTTTTGGAAATTACCTTGCTGGTGGGAGGGAAAATAAACCTTACATTTGATTTATACCGTCTGATTGTGCCTGTTTTCCACTATCTGGTGCACTGCCCCACTCTAGCCTCCCCAAGGGACAACCCGTGACACTACAGGTGGTGGAGAATGTGGGCAGTGGGGCCGAAGTGCGGATGACTGAGAGAAGATATTGACAACTTGTCCAAACTTTTTTCAGAACTTCAAACACCAGGCCACCAATCCCAAAAGGAACCACTGATGCAGATGCTGTTGGAAAGCCAGAGGGCCCAGCAAGAAATCAGGCCGGACTGGGACAGAGGCTTCTGTCCCAGTCCGGCCAAGTGGGCGTCGTCAAAGAGGACATACCTTTGCCAACTCTCACTCTGACTCCCCCCACCAGAGGTGTTAGTCAACCTGGGCAGCCACGAGCCTTTCTAAACCCAGAGGTTCGTCAGTGCTATCGCTGTGGCAAATTGGGCCACATCTCGTGGCAGTGTGAAAGGCTAGACGAGCCCATGCCCACAGCAGAGTCCGCCAGCGGCCCCCATGTCCACTTTGCTGCCCTCCTAGGCGAAAGCAGGGACCGGAGACCCACGTGCCCCGGAACAGTGAATCAACGGGACGTAGAAGCCTTACTCGATTCGGGAAGTGCCCGGACCCTAGTCCAGGAGGCAGTCCTGGAGTCCCCGGCTCAAGGCGACCCCGTCCCGGTGGTTTGTGTCCACGGAGATACCTGGAGTATCCAACCACCATTGTGAAACTGACCACCACTAAGGGCACATTTAATGTCGAGGTGGGAGTAAGCAGGGCCCTTCCAGTCCCAGTCCTGATTGGGCGTGACTGCCCGGCCTTCCGGATGCTGTGGAGGGAAGCACTAAAGAAGCTCAGTCGGGAGCCACGGAAACGTAAGTCAAACAATGATGAAATAAATAAATCATGGGTTAACGTTGCAAATCCCTGTCTGTACACCCCAGGTTTTGTTCAAGCCTTGGCAGAAGCCCCTAGCGGAATCTGACGACTCCGAGCCACCCCGTGGGACAAGTGGGGATGTCTGTGATGGCCCTCAGGAAGTGCCGCAGTATGGAACCGCACAGCTACAGGACCCCACCCTGGTAAATGCCTTAAGAGATGTCCAGGTCCTAGAGGGAACGTTGGTGGGAACCTGGTTGACTCCTTCCTACCCTCATTTTTCAGTGAAAAATGGCCTCTTGTACCAGGTAACAAGAAGTAAGGACCTAGTTGTTGAGCAATTACTTGTGCCCCAACCTCACCTCACCGCACCACCGTTCTGCAGTTAGCCCACAGAAACTTGCTGGGAGCTCACTTAGGGGTAGAGAAAACTAAAGAGAGGGTGTTACAGAGGTTTTTTTGGCCAGGAGTCCACAAAGAGGGAGAGAGCTACTGCCGCAGTTGCCCAGATTGCCAGATCACTGTGCCAAAACCCACTTACCGGAACCCTCTTATCCCTTTGCCCATCATAGAAACCTCCTTTGAAAGGGTGGGCATGTATATTGTGGGCCCACTGCCCAAGAGTGCCCGGGGACACCAGTACATCTTGGTCATAGTGGACTACGCCACCCGTTATCCGGAAGCCGTCCCCTTAAGAAAGGCAATGCTAAACAAATAGCAAAATAACTGTTTCTCTTCAGCAGCCGTGTAGGGATTCCAAAGGAGATTCTTACCAACCAGGGTACCCCCTTTATGTTCAGATTCACCAAGGAGTTGTGTGTGCTTTTGCACGTGAAACGGGTGAGAACCTCGGTCTACCACCCCCAGACAGATGGGTTAGTGCAGAGGTTTAACAAAACCCTGAAAGCCATGCTGAGGAAGGCCATCGACAAAGACGGAAGAAACTGGGACCAGCTGCTACCCTACTTTCTGTGGGCGGTAAGAGAAGTTCCTCAGGCTTCCACTGGCTTCTCACCCTTTGACCTGTTGTATTAGCACAAACCCCGTGGCTTTCTAGACATAGCCAAGGAGACGTGGGAGGAGCAACCCTGTCCCCATCGTACCATGATGGAACACGTGGGGAGATGCGAGACAGGATGGCAGCGGTGTTTCCCATTGTGAAGGAGCACATGGAGAAGGATCAGAGGGCAGCTTATAACCGAGCAGCCCAACCCAGAGAATTCAACCCCGGAGACAGAGTCCTAGTCCTGGTCCCCACCGTGGAATGTAAGTTCTTGGCTACGTGGCAGGGACCATATGAAGTAATGGAAAAGGTTGGGGAAGTACGGCAACCAGGGAACAGGAAAGGTGAGCAAATATACCATATTAACCTCCTAAAGAAATAGCATGACCGAGAGGCGTTGTTCAATTATCTTCCACCCAGAAAGTTGAAAGAACCTGCCCGGGACGAAGAGCAGTTTGGCCCGGACCTCTCCCCTCACCAGCTGCAGCAGGCAAAAGAGCTGGTAGAAGGTGATCAGGATGTCTTTTCATCCCTCCCAGGCTGCACCCACCTGGTGGACCATGAAGTACGTACCCAGCCAGAAAAAACTGCGCAAGAAGCTGATTGACGAGGAGATAAGGAAGATGTTCGCATTGAACATGATTGAGGAGTCCAAGAGTGCCTGGTCAAGCCCTATCGTCCTTGCAGACAAGCCGGACAAAACCATCCGTTTTTGTAATGATTTCAGAAAAGTAAATGAAGTGTCTGAATTTGATGCATACCTCGTGCAGAGATATATATATGAGAGAGTGGTTTCCACTGCTTACCTGTTTGGTCATGGAATCGATCAGCCGGACGTAGAGATCCTGCTCCGTTCTCAAGCCTGAACACAATATTATTATTATGATCATTGTTGCTATTGATCATAATTGATTCAATAAAAGAATGCGGGTGGATCGTGTGGTAAAACCAGCGAACCCACCGCTACTGAAGAGCAGCTGCAGCTTGTAGTGAATCCCGTTGTTGGTCTTCTCTCCGCTGGGCTCCTGAACACAAGTACGTGGATCATAAGTTATAATGTTATATATATTCCTTTATTTCAGACTCATAGTTGATAATATACATCGTTATATTCTTCATTTCATTATTCTTATGTCTATTAGAGTTCAGGTTGTGCAAGGTCAGTTTAACAGATACTGTCTGTGAGAAACGTTCCTCAAGGTTCCACGCTCTGCACCACAACACTCACACCTGTTTATCAGTATCTTGACATTAGAGAAGCAGACTGGTCATTGAACGTTTCAGCCTTGTGAGAAAAGATGAGGACACGATTCTCCTCCTCTTAGACAAGTTAGAGCCAATAGAAATGTTAGATGTTCATGACGGAGAGCCGTGTATTAAAGAGCTGAACTTCCAGCTGTTCGGTGTTTAGACGGTCAACCTGCGTGTTGACTGGACGACTCCCTGATGTCAAGACTGCAGCTTGTTACTCTACTGGTGATCAAGGAAAATACATTCAGAGAACGAGAGAAGTTGTTCGACTAAGTTCTTCCGGAGGCTACACCAGGCATCCAATAATTAGCACACACTTTCATAGGTCGATATAGCAAAAAACACAAATACAACAGTATATCCCTCTGTTGACTCAGCTTAGACCTTTATGAGTCATTTGATTTACATTTGTAAATTAAGTTCCTCAGCGCTGCTGCTGCTACTAATGATGCTGCTGCTGCTGCTGCTGCTGCAACTGATGCTGCTGATGCTGCAACTGCTGCTGCTGCTGCAACTGCTGCTGCTGCTGCTACTGCTGCTGCTGCTCTATTTATAAATATAATATTCATGAATCAAAACTGCTCTCGGTGCATTTGAATTCTTCACCCTGACCGTTGCATCACATGGGAGTAGTTTGTCACTTAGCTCCTCCCTCACCTTGTCTTTCTCCACAAAGTCCACATAGGCCGTGCGCTCGATCTCCACGGGCTGGCCCTGCCGGTCGTACAGCGCCAGCACGAAGTGGAAGAAGTTGGACTTCCTCAGGTTGGGCGGGGGCTGCTTCTCGAAGTGAGCGCGCGCTAACCCCACCCCGCTGAGGGACAGACAAACGGCACGGTGAGACACGGCAGCCAACGCACCCGCAGAGTTCAGTGAAGAGGAAACGAGCAGCTGATGTCAGACCCTCAGCAGGGCCTTGGTTTCAGACTCCGTGACTCCGCCCACATTCAGAGGCTCAAAGGTTTCTACCTGACGGCCAACCATGGGCTGTAAATCAAACGCTCTTCAGAGGAAAGGACATGACATCAAATAAGTTATTATAATAAGTATTATTATTATTATTATCATTATTATTATACGTATTAGTTTTAGTATTATTAATATAATTAGTATTACCATTATTATTAGTTAATCACTTTGTGACACGTTGAAACAATAATAATAACAATACCACTAATAAGAACAATTAGAACATTGTAATAATAATCATCATCAAGTGTTTGACAAAGTAAAAGAGATAAAATTGTGAATTAAAGATAATAATTCAGAGAAGAGGAGATATGAGATATAAATACATGTTCAAATACACATATAAATACATGTTCATATACATACATGTTCATATACACATCTAAATACATGTTCATATAAATACATGTTCATATACACATAAATATATGTTCATATAAATACATGTTCATATACACATAAATATATGTTCATATAAATACATGTTCATATACACATAAATATATGTTCATATAAATACATGTTCATATACACATATAAACATATATTCATATAAATACATGTTCATATAAATACATGTTCATATACACATATGAACATATCTTCATATAAATACATGTTCATATACACATATAAACATATATTCATATAAATACATGTTCATATAAATACATGTTCATATACACATAAATACATGTTCATATAAATACATGTTCATATAAATACATGTTCATATACACATAAATACATGTTCATATAAATACATGTTCATATACACATATGAACATATCTTCAAATAAATACATGTTCATATACACATATAAATATATGTTCATATAAATACATGTTCATATACACATAAACATATCTTCATATAAATACATGTTCATATACACATATGTTCATAAAAATACATGTTCATAAAAATACATGTTCATAAAATACATGTTCATAAAAATACATATAAATACATGTTCATAAAAATACATATAAATACATGTTCATATAACAATATGTTCATATAAATACATATCCATATAAATACATGTTCATATAAATACATATCCATATAAATATATGTTCATATAAATACATATCCATATAAATACAAAACTATGCCATATTTGAACAAAACATATTTTGACTGTTTTTGATATGTATTTATATGTATTTATATATACATATGTCTTTATAAAAATATAAATATTCATCATAAAGGAGTCAAACTTGTTCTCTCAGTTCCTCATATTTACAATATGAAGAAGAAATAAATATTAAATATATAATACAGAAAGATGATCTCTTGGGCAGAAACACACGCTCACACCGCTGAGGATTCCAGATTATTATTATTATTATTATTATTATTACATATGTAGCATTACACTCCATATATTTAACTATGTTAGGTCGGTCGGTCATTCTGAGCGTTGGAAATAATAATTTAATATTCATAATAATCATGAAGTCCATTCCATTTTTTTCTTGTTTCAACATTTGTGAAAAATAAGATTTATTATGATTTTTCTATCTTTTAATAACTATTTTACAAACAGATTCTTTAGTATAAATCGTCATTATATTACTATTATTATTATTAATAATAACAGCTTTAATTTCTATCGGCTCACATGACACATTTTATTATTTAAAGGACTTGAAATTAATTTCACAATCGATCAGAATTTGACTTTTATTCAGTTTGTAAAAATTAAATTGAATTTGCAGCTCGAAGAATTAATAACACAAATTATAATGTTTTAAAAATGACTAATATTAATGCATTTAGTGTTAATAATCATGTTCCAACTGACTGATATGAAGAGAACATCTGCACTTACAGTTATGTTTTTAAATATTGTTGTTGATTTTCTTTTTTAGTTTGAAACTCAAATATACTTAATTATATATATATATATATATATATATTCATATTTACATTTGTAAATATAATACTGAACTTATTTTATACATACATATATGTATTTGTATAAATATAGATTTATACAAATGTAAATATCTTTACATTTAAATATGTAAAGTATACAATGCAGATTTGACCTTCAGCAACATAAAACATCTGTTTAATAAAGTACATTATTATCTATAAATGTTTCTTATTGTTTGATTCTGAAATGTTTATTGTTTTTATTCAGAAAAATGTGATTTAACTCAACGTGAATAAAAGATTTGATCTTTTCATAAATGTTGACTTTCTTTTTGTTTCTGAGACTCAAGGAGATAAAAAAAAAAGGTTTTCCAATCAAATAAATCAGAAAATGAGTTTTGAATCAAAACATTTCTAATGAAAATAGATTTTTATTTTCTGTCTGAGGACGAAGTGAAACATTGTGGATCTAAAGGTCTAGAGGTCTAGAGGGTATAAAGGTCTAGAGGGTAAAAAGGTCTAGAGGGTCTAAAGATCTAAAGGTCTAGAGGGTATAAAGGTCTAGAAGGTCTAAAGATCTAAAGGTCTAGAGGGTCTAAAGATCTAAAGGTCTAGAGGGTCTAAAGGTCTAGAGGGTCTAAAGATCTAAAGGTCTAGAGGGTCTAAAGGTCTAGAGGGTCTAAAGATCTAAAGGTCTAGAGGGTCTAAAGGTCTAGAGGGTCTAAAGATCTAAAGGTCTAGAGGGTCTAAAGGTCTAGAGGTCTAGAGGGTATAAAGGTCTAGAGGGTCTAAAGATCTAAAGGTCTAAAGGTCTAAAGGGTATAAAGTTCTAGAGGGTCTAAAGGTCTAAATGTCTAGAGGGTCTAAAGGTCTAGAGGGTCTAAAGGTCGAGAGGGTATAAAGGTCTAAAGGTCTAAAAGGTTTAAAGGTCTAGAGGGTCTAAAGGTCTAAATGTCTAGAGGGTCTAAAGGTCTAAAGGTCTAGAGGGTCTAAAGGTCTAAAGGTCTAGAGGGTCTAAAGATCTAAAGGTCTAAAGGTCTAGAGGGTCTAAAGGTCTAGAGGGTATAAAGTTCTAGAGGGTCTAAAGGTCTAAATGTCTAGAGGGTATAAAGGTCTAAAGGTCTAGAGGGTCTAAAGGTCTAAAGGTCTAGAGGGTCTAAAGGTCGAAAGGTCTAGAGGGTCTAAAGATCTAAAGGTCTAGAGGGTCTAAAGGTCTAAAGGTCTAGAGGGTCTAAAGGTCTAGAGGGTCTAAAGGTCTAACGGTCTAAAGGTCAAACGGTCTAAAGGTCTAAATATCTAAAGGTCTAACGGGTCTAAAGTTCTAAATGTCTAGATGGTCTAAATGTTCTCTAAAGGGTATAAATGTCTAAATGTCTAAAGGGTCTAGATGGTCTAAAAGTCCTAAGGTCTATAGATCTAACGGGTCTAGATGGTCTAAAGGTCTAAAAGTCCTCTAAAGGTCTAAATGGTCTAGATGTCTAAAGGTCCTCTAAAGGTCTATAGATCTAACGGGTCTAGATGGTCTAAAGGTCTAAAAGTCCTCTAAAGGTCTAAATGGTCTAGATGTCTAAAGGTCCTCTAAAGGTCTATAGATCTAACGGGTCTAGATGGTCTAAAGGTCTAAAAGTCCTCTAAAGGTCTAAAGGTCTAAAGGATCTCAAGGTCTAAATGGTATAAAGGATCTCAAAGTTTAAAGGTCTAAATGGTCTAAAGGATCTAAAGGTCTAAAGGGTCTAAAGGATGTAAAGGTCCTCTGGGACTACAGCTCCCACAATGCCCCTGGGCGCTTACCTCTGAGCCGCCGTGTTGGCATCCACCACACCGGTCGAGTGCATCCAGGAACGCCCGGCCAGCGGCTCCTCCTTCATGGGGGCCCCGCGGGGCCCCTGGTCCGGGAGCCCAAACATCTAGGGGCCGAGCGCCGCAATGAAGAAGAAGAAGAAGAAGAAGAAGAAGAAGAAGAAAACTAAAAGCCTAAGAAGAAGAATTCAGACGCAGAACTTTTTCTCCTTTTTACATTTCATAAAAGTTTTTACTCGTCGACCAAAACTTCCTGTTTTTATAAAGACTTTTTAAGAATTCTGAGTGGCCGTGTTGAAGTAAAGGGAGGAGGAGGAGGAGGAGGAGAAGGAGAAGGAGGATCAGGAAAAGGAAGAAAAATAAATTCCTCAGAGGACAAAAAGCGAGAAGAAGAACGGAGTCGAGTCCAGACGGCGAATCGAGCGCGAACAAAGTGTCTTTTCTTTTCCCCAAAGAGAGGAGAGAGGAAAGAGGAGGAGAGAGGAGGCAGGAGCGATGATGGAGGGATGAGCAGCGGAGGAGAAACAGAGGAGAAACTCTCAGCCCTGCGGCCCCACAGGACTGGAACCAAAACCCCAAAACCCCACGGGGTCTTCCTCCAAGCTGATGACATCACAGCCAGGGGCGGGGCCTGACCATATAAAGACGAGAGGTGAGAGAGGGGGCGTGTAAGAAGAGAAAGTGAGAGAGAGAGACAGAGAGGGTGTGTGAGAGTGTGTGAAGAGAAAGAGAGAGAGAGAGGAGTTTCAACCGATCAACCACAGAAAGAGAGAGAAAGAGAGAGAGAATGCTCTCTTTCTCTCTCTCTCTCTCTCTCTCTCTCTCTCTCTCTCTCTTTCTCTCTCTTCTCTCTCCCATCTCTCTCTCTCTCTCTCTCCATGTATGCCTCTCTCTCTCTCTCTCTGCCTGTCTCTCTCTCTGCATGTCTGTGTCTCTCTACCTGCCTCCAGACTCTGAACTGGTTTCACTGGGTTGGTTGGTTTCTTCTCTCTTACAAATTTAAAGGTACAGTACCATGCTGGTGGGAAGCAGGTGAGGGATCCTGTCCTACAAACATGTGAGATAAAAACAGTGTAACATTGTGTTACACTGTTTAACATTTTGTAACATTGTGTAACATTTTGTTACATTGTGTTACATTGTACAACATTGTGTAACATTTTGTTACATTGTACATTTTGTAACATTGTGTTACATTGTGTTACATTTTGTTACATTGTACAACATTGTGTAACATTTTGTTACATTGTACATTTTGTAACATTGTGTTACATTGTACATTGTGAGAAGGAGGAGGAAGAGCAGGAAGAGCAGGAGGAGGAGGAAGAGGAGGAGATCTGGTGAGTGAACGTCCTTCAGACTTTTTTATTTAATTTGTTTTAAATAACAAAAATCCCTTTTATAGCTTTAGAAATGACAGAAGAGATCAATTAGTTGATCAATACGTTGACATCATAATAATAATAATAATAATAATAATAATCATCACATCAATAAGTTGATCAATACGTTGACATAATAATAATAATAATCTTTATGTTTCTCTTAAATGGACAGAGAAATGAGCTGAAGGGGGACTTCTGAGGTAAAGCGGGAGAGGAAGAGGAGGAGGAGGAGGAGGAACAGAGGAAGAGGAGGAACAGAGGAAGAGGAGGAGCATTACGATCTTTTCCTCCCCGTCAGATTTCTCTGGATTCAGTTAAAAATGACTCTTTTATTTTGTCATTTTGATCTGAAATATCAAACCTTCATTTTTTATGTATATGTTTGTGTATTTTGTGTATGTATATTTTTATGTATATGGCAAAGATTATATATTATATTATATATTCCTCATGGTTACAAACATTTTGTATTTATTTATGTATTTCTTAAATATTTTGTGTATTTAAAATATGGAAAAACAAGAGAATTCTGAGTAAAGAACCAACAATTAGAAAAACAACATTCATATTTATTAGGTGTTTAAAACTAATAATATCAATGTAATAATACAAAGAAGAAAAGTGTAAATTATTTTTGAATGAAAAAGACGAACGGATGAATTCTTTGATTTAAACTTTGATCTCATTTTCATGAAGAAGTTCATCCATCAAAGTGACATTTATGTTTATTATTATTATTGTTATTAATATTATTATTTCTACTTGCTCGGAACGAGGAAGAGGAGGAAAAGGAGGGCAAGAAGTAAAAGAAGGGAAATCAATAATCATTTTATTTTCATAATTCACACTTAAATCAACATTAAATTCAAATCAGTTTATCAATCAGTTTATTCTTCATGTTTTTATCATAATTTTGAAGTGAACATTTTTATAAATATGTTTTATTTCATGAGCTTTAAATCAACAAATGACCCAAAACCATGTGATTATTATAAATATGTTTTATCAAGTGAACAAATGTGGAAAAATGGGTTTAAATTGAATTTTGAGTGAATTCTTCTGTAGTTTAAAATCTGATTAACAGACGAGTCGTGTGTGTGTGTGTGTATGTGTGTGTGTCTGCGTATGTGTGTATGTGTGCGTGTGTGCGTGTGCGTGTGTGCGTGTGTATCTGTGCGCGTGTGTGTGTATGTGTGTGTGTGGGTGTGTGCGTGTGTATGTGTGCGTGTGTGCGCATGTGCACGTGTGTGTGTGTGTGTGTGTGTGTGCGTGTGTGTATGCGCGTGTGTGTTAAACCCTACTCGTCTTTATTGTGTGTGTGACAGTGCGAGCGCTCGACACACACATTTGCATTTAAATGGCGACATCAACCGGCGGGTTCCCCAGGTGTCACGGCAAAGTCAGATGGGCCAGCTGTCACACACACACACACACACACACACACACACACACACACACACAAACACACATGCACGGACACACACACACACACACACTCACCTCACCTGTCATACCTCGGCCAATAGGAACCATTTAACGGCTGAAACTGCTGAACAAAAGAATACAAGTTAATGTAAACTCATATACATGTCTATACGTTTATATGTAGACGGCTCCGCCGTAGTATTCCACCATAGAACTCTACCATAGGACTCCACCATAGAACTCTACCGTAGAAATCCACCGTAGAAATCCACCGTAGTACCGTAGAACTCCATCATAGGAATCCACCATAGAACACTAACGTAGGAATCCACCTTAGAGCTCCACCATAGGAATCAACCGTAGAACTCTAACATAGGACTGCACCTTAGAGCTCCACCATAGGAATCAACCGTAGAACTCTAACGTAGGACTGCACCTTAGAGCTCCACCATAGGAATCCACCGTAGAACTCCACCATAGGAATCAACCGTAGAACTCTAGCGTAGGACTGCACCTTAGAGCTCCACCATAGGAATCCACCGTAGGACTCTAACGTAGGACTGCACCTTAGAGCTCCACCATAGGAATCCACCGTAGGACTCTAACGTAGGACTGCACCTTAGAGCTCCACCATAGGAATCCACCGTAGGACTCTAACGTAGGACTGCACCTTAGAGCTCCACCATAGGAATTCACCGTAGGACTCTAATGTAGGACTGCACCGTAGAACTCTAACGTAGGACTGCACCTTAGAGCTCCACCATAGGAATCCATCGTAGGACTCTAATGTAGGACTGCACCGTAGAACTCTAACGTAGGACTGCACCTTAGAGCTCCACCATAGGAATCCATCGTAGGACTCTAACGTAGGACTGCACCGTAGAACTCTAACGTAGGACTGCACCTTAGAGCTCCACCATAGGAATCCACCGTAGAACTCCACCATAGGAATCAACCGTAGAACTCTAACGTAGGACTGCACCTTAGAGCTCCACCGTAGGAATCCACCGGAGAACTCCACCGTAGGAATCCACTGTAGGACTCCACCGTAGGAATCCACTGTAGGACTCTACCATAGAACTCTACCGTAGCAATCCACCATAGAACTCTACTGTAGTACTCCACTATAGGACTCTACTGTAGGACTCCACTATAAGACTCTACTGTAGGACTAAACTATAAGACTGTACTATAAGACTGTACTATAGGACTCCACTATAGGACTCCACTATAAGACTGTACTATAAGACTGTACTATAGGACTCCACTATAGGACTCTACTGTAGGACTCTACTGTAGGACTCCACTATAAGACTAAACTATAAGACTCTACTGTAGGACTCCACTATAAGACTCCACTATAAGACTGTACTATAAGACTGTACTATAAGACTCCACTATAAGACTCCACTATAGGACTCCACTATAAGACTAAACTATAAGACTCTACTGTAGGACTCCACTATAAGACTAAACTATAAGACTCTACTGTAGGACTCCACTATAAGACTCCACTATAAGACTGTACTATAAGACTCCACTATAAGACTCCACTATAAGACTCCACTATAGGACTCCACTATAAGACTCCACTATAGGACTCCACTATAGGACTCCACTATAGGACTCTACTGTAGGACTCCACCATAGGACTCTACTGTAGTACTCCACTATAGGACTCTACTATAGGACTCCACTATAGGACTCCACTATAGGACTCTACTGTAGTACTCCACTATAGGACTCTACTATATGACTCCACTATAGGACTCCACTATAGGACTCTACTGTAGTACTCCACTATAGGACTCCACTATAGGACTCCACTATAGGACTCTACTGTAGTACTCCACTATATGACTCTACTATATGACTCCACTATAGGACTCCACTATAGGACTCTACTGTAGTACTCCACTATAGGACTCCACTATAGGACTCTACTGTAGTACTCCACTATAGGACTCTACTATATGACTCTACTATATGACTCCACTATAGGACTCTACTGTAGTACTCCACTATAAGACTCAGATATTCAGGGATTTCAGAAAAATAGACAAACCAGAAAACTGGAAAGAAAATGAAGGAAACAAAGCAGTCGACCTTCAACAGAAAAACACTTCCAGATTATGTGTGTGTGTGTGTGTGTGTGTGTGTGTGTGTGTGTGTGTGTGTGTGTGTGTGTGTGTGTGTGTGTGTGCAGAGGGATTTCCAGTCGTCCCAGTTCAGGGAATTCTCTTCATCCCAGCAGAGAGGCGGGCGAGCAAGGAGAGAGCGACACCAAGAGGAAAGAGAGAGAATCAAAATAAATATATTCAATCATAACAATCCTCTCCTTATCAAAGAAGTGTTATTGTTTGTAATCAGAATACAAAGATTAAGATTCATTAAAATTAGTAGGAGTTCTGTCTCTCAGATAGAAAATCTACACAGAACAAACCTTTAAAAACAGAAACAAACAAATCAATAATAAATAAACACATAAGTTCATATTCAGTCCTTTTTAAAATACTGTATTCATACAATACATTTCTGTAAATGAGCCGCTGGGGACAGTAAACAATAAACAATAGTTAAGAAGGACCAACATTATTGAATAGATAAATTAATAAATACATTACGAAATAAATAAATGAATGATTAAATAAAGTAATAGAATAATTGATATATTCAAAAAAGAATAAATAAAGGAATACATTAATAAAACCATAAATTACTAAATAAATAAACAATACATTAATAAAACACTAAATAAATGAGTCTATATATTCTATTGTATGTCTTCTGAAGTGTTTCCTGGAGCTTTGCTTCCATCTGGTGGAGGAAGTGAAGACGACATGCAGAGAAACTATATGTGATGAAGCTAACAATAATAATATAACACTAACAATAATATCTAATACTAATATAATTAGAATAATATAATAATTAAAACAGAATTAAACAAATTAAAATAAAAACTCTGTCTCTTTGTGTGATCTGTGTGTATGATTGTGTGTGAGTGTGTGTGTAATAAGAACACACGCACTCCCGGTGTCACTGTTTGGGTTCTGGTACAGGTGCTGATTGGAGGGTCAGCCTGGATGAGCCACACCTGAGCCGGAGTGGCCTGGCCATGGTCTCTCTGCGGGAGGACATCCGGGGTGTCTGGCATCGACACCGTTGCTGCCCTTTATCTTTTGATTTGTATCTGTGTTCACATACCTCCACTTTAAATGGTTGATTGATTTTGTGTTAATAAATTGCTTCTTGTTAGCTGCTGGCTCGTTTGTCTCCCACTGAGCTGGATTGTGTTTGTGTGTGTGCAATAAGAAACCTGTAGGCCTGTAGCTCGGGTACGGTTCCCGGATCGTCAGCTGAGCAAAAAGAATCTGCGGCAGCTAACGTAGAGGCGGTGGTGGCAACCTTACCGTAGGACAGACAGGGACGCAGCTAACGTAGAGGTGGTGGTGGCAACCTTACCGTAGGACAGACAGGGACACAGCTAACGTAGAGGTGGTGGTGGCAACCTTACCGTAGGACAGACAGGGACGCAGCTAACGTAGAGGTGGTGGTGGCAACGTTACCGAAGGACAGACAGGGACGCAGCTAACGTAGAGGCGGTGATGGCAACCTTACCGTAGGACAGACAGGGACGCAGCTAACGTAGAGGCGGTGGTGGCAACGTTACCGTAGGACAGACAGGGACGCAGCTAACGTAGAGGCGGTGGTGGCAACCATACCGTAGGACAGACAGGGGCGCAGCTAACATAGAGGTGGTGGTGGTAACGTTACCGTAGGACAGACAGGGACGCAGCTAACGTAGAGGCGGTGGTGGCAACCATACCGTAGGACAGACAGGGGCGCAGCTAACATAGAGGTGGTGGTGGCAACCATACCGTAGGACAGACAGAGGCGCAGCTAACATAGAGGTGGTGGTGGCAAACATACCGTAGGACAGACAGGGGCGCAGCTAACGTAGAGGTGGTGGTGGCAACCATACCGTAGGACAGACAGGGACGCATTGGCTCAAAGCGCCTCATCAGAGCGGCTGATGAGGAGGATGAACAGCGATGGTCATATTTACCGAGGAAAGAGCGCAGAGGAAGACAGCTGGTTTGGCAAATCCTCACGGCCATGTCCTCGGGCATGATGGGAGATGGACCCCGGGGGGCGAGGCTTCAGGATGTGGAGAACCCTGAAGAGAGGTAGAGAAAAGGATTCTACTTTGTTCGATCAATTGATCTGGCTACATTAGGAAGTGAGACTCAACTCAAAGTTTGCTGAACAATAGACTCAACTGAACTCAGCTTAACTAACTTAGGTTTACTAAACAATAGGCCAAATATGAAATATAACTGTACTCTGCAACAACAGCTATCAGCAGGTGACTCTGCTTCTGTCTGGAGAGGGCTCAGACAGATCACTAACTACAAGCCAAAACCCCCCCACTCCATGAACGACCTCCATCTAGCAGATGAGCTGAACGAGTTCTACTGTCGCTTTGATAGACAATGGAGCAGTCCTGACGCCATCCTCCACAGGCCCATCAGCCAGCCACAAACCTCCCCCAACCTATCAGGGGCTCACGCCTCCTCACCACCCCCCTCCCCAGTGATGACCCTCACTATTCTGGAGAGGGACGTGATAATATAAATCGTTATATTCTGTAGATATTCTGCATTTCATTATTCTTATGTCTAATAGAGTTCAGGTTGTGCGAGGTCAGTTTAACAAATACTTTCTGTGAGAAGTTTCTGTGAGAATAGTCCGGTTGTCTGTTCCTCAGGGTTCCTCAAGGTTCCCCGCTCTGCACTACAAGACTCACACCTGTTTACCAGTATATTGACATTAGGGAAACAGACTGGTCGTTGAACGTTCCAGCCTTGTGAGAAAAGATGAGGACACGATTCTCCTCCTCTTAGACAAGTTAGAGACAATAGAAATGTTAGATGTTCATGACGAAAAACCGTGTATTAGAGAGCAGAACTTCCAGCTGTTCAGTGTGTTTTTGGACGACTCCCTTCTATCGCGATTGCAGCATTTGTTTCCTTACTTGTGATCAAGGAAAATAAATTCAGAGAACGAGAGAAGTTGTTTGACTAAGTTCTTCCAGACGCTACACCAGGCATCCAATAATTAGTATGCATTAACGGACGTCAACAGGCTGTTTAAAAAACAGAACCCCCGCAAAGCAGCGTGCCCGGACTCAGTCTCCCCCTCCACCCTGAAGCACTGTGCTGATCAGCTGTCCCCGGTGTTCACAGACATCTTCAACACCTCCCTGGAGACATGCCACGTACCAGCCTGCTTCAAGGGCTCCCCATGAACCTACGCCAGGATCCTGTTCGTGGACTTCAGCTCTGCCTTTAACACCATCATCCCGTCTCTGCTGCAGGACAAGCTCTCCCAGCTGCACGTGCCCGACTCCACCTGCAGGTGGATCACAGACTTCCTGACTGACAGGAAGCAGCACATGAAGCTGGGGAAACACGTCTCAGGCTCTCGGTCCATCAGCACCGGTTCCCCCCAAGGCTGTGTTCTTTCCCCTCTGCTCTTCTCCCTGTACACCAACAGCTGCACCTCCAGTCACCAGTCCGTCAAGCTCCTGAAGTTCGCGGATGACACCACCCTCATCGGACTCATCTCTCGTGGGGACGAGTCCGCCTACAGGTAGGAGACTGACCACCTGGTGACCTGGTGCAGCCAGAACAACCTGGTGACCTGGTGCAGCCAAAACCACCTGGTGACCTGGTGCAGCCAAAACAACCTGGAGCTCAACACTCTGAAGACAGTGGAAATGGTTGTGGACTTCAGAAAGAATGCAGCCCCACCATCACCCATCACCCTGTGTCACTCCCCCGTTGACGCTGTGGAGTCCTTCCGCTTCCTGGGCTCCATCCTAACCCTCAAGTGGGAGCTGAACATCAGCTCCATCACTAAGAAGGCCCAGCAGAGGATGTTCTTCCTGAGGCAGCTGAGGAAATTCAACCTCCATCCATCCATCCAATCAGCCGCTTATCCGGGGTCGGGTCGCGGTGGCAGCAGGTTCAGCAGGCCGACCCAGGCTTCCCTCTCACCCGCAACACTTTCCAGCTCATTCTGGAGGATAAATAGCCCTTATGGATAGCAGTTTAACTTTATTGAAGAAATTGTACTTTCTTGATGCTTGTTGTTCTGAGTTTGTACTCATGGTTGAATCACTTGTTGTAAGTTGCTTTGGATAAAAGCATCAGCTAAATGAAATGTAATGTAATGCATCTATTTTACTATAATTTATAGAATCTGACTGAAATTGGGTAAGAAGGCTTCTCATGTTACCAGAAACACGTTGACAGGTCACATGATCATTATCTACAGCCAGTAATTATATATAATAATATATATAATCAATATGAATAATAGATAAATACCCAGACTGACACCCGAGGAGCTAAATGACTCTTCAGAATAAAAGTCCTACCTGCTGACTGTTGAACACTTATTGTTCTAAACCCTCTGCAGACCTCAAACCAGACGAATCCACAGCTCCCATTCAATAATTTATGAACACACCTTAAAGAATGTCTCTTAATGGAGGGAGTTCCAGCTCAGTCTGGATGGAGAGTCCTGTCAGACGTTACGGAGGGCAAACACCCCACAGTAAACAGTCTTAGGTAGTCTTAGTTTCTTTTTAGGGTGCTGCAGAGCTGAACCTGGACTCACTTCGGTCCCACATCCCTTAATGTGAATATGTTTCTGATGTTTGAGTCATTTGTTTTGAACATTCCTGATGTTTATGCTGCTCACCTGAAATTACATCTTCAAACTGAACTTGTGTTAAGAACTTCTTATCACAAAATGTGGTTTAAATGTTGTATTTGCTTTTGATCAAACAGAAGTTTAATAGTTGGGTTAATAAGACATACAGACAAGCTGCTGTGGTCTGTTCCAACAGGAACTGTGCTTCAACACTTTGGTTACATCTGCATAGAAACATCGTCATAATCAATACAAAAATGTAAGTGCTTATTATCCTTGTGCAAAAAAAGAAATACTGTCAAAAAACAAGAGCAAACATATAAAACAGGTAAAAACAACATCATCGGTAACACTGATTATGGCCTTGTATTCCTTCTGTGGCTCCACAACATCATCACCATTAAAACTCTGTACCGAGAAAATACTCACAAGCTGCAGCTCACATCGCTTTACTGCTCCAGCAGGGGGTTTAGAAACCAGCAGGGGGGTTAGAAACCAGCAGGGGGTACAGAAACCAGCTGGGGGGTTAGAAACCAGCAGGGGGTACAAAAACCAGCAGGGGGTTTAGAAACCAGCAGGGGGTTCAGAACCCAGCAGGGGGGGTTAGAAACTAGCTGGGGGTACAGAACCCAGCAGGGGGTTCAGAAACCAGCAGGGGGTACAGAACCCAGCAGGGGGTACAGAACCCAGCAGGGGGGTTAGAAACCAGCTGGGGGTACAGAACCCAGCAGGGGGTTCAGAAACCAGCTGGGGGTTTAGAAATAAGCAGAAGGGTATAGAAACCAGCTGGAGGTTTAGAAACCGGCAGGGGGTACATTAACCAGCTGGGGGTTCAGAAATAAGCAGAAGGGTATAGAACCCAGCAGGGGGTACAGAACCCAGCAGGGGGTTCAGAAACCAGCAGGGGGGTTAGAAACCAGCTGGGGGTACAGAACCCAGCAGGGGGTTCAGAAACCAGCTGGGGGTTCAGAAATAAGCAGAAGGGTATAGAAACCAGCTGGGGGTTTAGAAACCAGCTCGGGGTTTAGAAACCAGCTCGGGGTTTAGAAACCAGCAGGGGGTACAGAAACCAGCTGGGGGTTCAAAAATAAGCAGAAGGGTATAGAAACCAGCTGGGGGTTTAGAAACCAGCAGGACAACATCCTAGACAGTCAAGAAGAAGTGGACGTAGTCACGGTGACGTCACCCATTGTTTCGTGGACTTGAACATGATGGGGATCAGGGGGCAGAAGCAGCAGAGCGATGAGTTTGTTCACTAAAAGTTTTAAAAAAGTATGGCTTTAACAGTGCAAACAGCTGAACATGTTCCAACAGGATCCAACTGTTTCTAACAGGGCCCAACAGGATCCAACATGTTCTAACATGTTCTAACAGGTTCTAACAGGATCAAACAGGATCAAACAGAATCAAACAGGATGCTACCCTGATACCCAGAACATAGTTCAGTTCACATCTTTAGAGGCCTACGGAAACCTCTGTTGTCCTCTGTATCAGAGAAATAAATTAATCTGGTTCTACAGGCAGATGTTGATCTGCTTTGCCAGCTCTCGATCTAAATTGTGGATCAGAGCATCGAAGTCTTTCAGACTGAGTCGGCAGTTAAATGGAGCGTCAAAGTCCATGAACTCGTCCACGTACAGACTTCCTCCTCTTCTTGAGGACCACACCTCCTTCTTCTCCTCTTCTTCTTCATCCCCGCTTCCTGAAACAGCAACAAGAAGGAGTGAGAATACAGGAGGACCAGAAAGGATCAACATGTTCAGAAGGTTTCTCTAAGGTGGTGCAGCTTTTAACAAAACAGATTCATGATATGAGCCAATAAACATTTCCTGAAGGTGCATTTTGCTTCTGGTTCCTGTCTCAATGGACGTATGAACCAAAGGAAGGACGAAGATGATGAATATGTTTTGTTTTTGGACTCTTTTCTGGTCCTCAACCACAAAGCTGGTTTTTCCTCGGCCTTAAATCTGCTTGTACTCGTCTCCGACTCAACCAAAGTGGACCTGACTCACAGAACGACTCGCTCTACTCGGCTCTATACCTTGGGAATGAAGACATGTATAGTGATGAAGAGTGATTTTCAGTGTATACCTCCGTCACTTTCACTTCCTGCCACCTCGTCATAATCGGCCTCCTGTCCAGATATAAGATCTCGTCCACAGACACTCCAATCTCCCGCGTACCGGTTGATCGGTGGCGGGCTCTCCAGCCGGGCCAGGCCACCTCGACCCCGACGGGACACAACCACCTCCTCCTCAGGGTTCTGGGGCAGAGCTAATCGCAAGGCAGGATGCCACTCCTGCTGACCTAGAGGGTTATGGGTATGAGCGGATGAGGGACGCGGGTAGACATGGATGTGGTCGTCTGCTGGGAATCGGTAGTTCGGCACTGAGGAGGCAGAAAGGCAACAAAAGATGCTGAGCAATGTGACACCTGTTAAAGGCAACAGCACAGCATCGAGGTGGTCTCACCTGGCCACAGCTGCAGCAGGTAGTGCAACGCCTCAATGTGTCGTTTGAAATCCACCGCGCTTGCCATCTCTTCACCGTGACTGAATGCTTTCCCCCCGCCTCTTCCTCCTCTTCCCCCCCTCCAAGCCTCCTGGGTCGGGGTAAGGAGCACTGGACCGAAGCAAACAGCGAGGTTCTGGTGCGTCATCCTGTTGGAGGAGCTGAGGGACGCCACCAGGCTGAGGTGGTCTAGCAGGAGAGCCAGGGTGGCCTGGAGAGACGACAAGTATTCAGACCAGGTTCAGCAGATGACCTTTATAATATTTATTTATTAATGTATGTCTCTGTCAGCATCCTGATGAAGCATCTGTAGTCAAAGCAGATTGAATGCATGTAAAAGTCTCTGATGAGTTACAAAGAGAGGGGTGTTATGGGTAACCGTAGATGAGTCAAGAATACATTACACAGCTGTGCATCAACATCATTGACATGTTGACAGAGAAAGAGTTTCTATTACGTTTTTACTGCACAAAAGATGAAATCTCTGACATGTTGAAGAAACTATTTCACTAATCTTTCCATGAGAATGGAGAAAAGTGGGCAGAGAACAACGTGAAGTAGTGATCCAGTTGGACACGTAGAATGCTGTAGTGTCGTACAGCCGTAGTAGTGCTGGTGCAGTAGTATTCTGTGTTACCCTCTCTGGAGGCGGCAGACAGGACAGCAGCTCCACAGTGCTCTGGGCCAGTAGGGGATCAGGGCTCCCCGGTGGTCGTAGGGTCATGGCCTCCCTGACAACCTGGTACAGAGTCCTGGTGATGAGCGGAGACGGCAGCTCCCTCAGGTAGTCCTTCAGAATGCCTGAGAAAACACACAGGACAATCAAGGAAAGCCATAGAGGGGGATACAAACTCGTGACCTGCTCTGACTGCCGGCATCAGATCGGACTCAACACACAGAACTAGCAGTCTCATTGTTTGTAGTTCACAAACACCCGATACTGATCTTAACCCTGCCCAACCGCGAGTCTGCGTTTTGACAGTGTTTGCGTTTTTAAATATTCATATCTTTGCGATAATACATAGCAGAAATATATTGTCATAAGGCATAAGTGCCTTATGACAATGGTGCCTCGTTATATAGAGAGCTGAGATTGTTCTGCAATTTTTGATGTAAAACATGGGTATGTATCTTATAT